>NC_047512.1:34838027-34919893 GCF_902827115.2 Pseudochaenichthys georgianus
TTTAAACAGTTTTTTTTTCTGTCCTATAGTACACATTGGAATGATTTCATACTTTATTTTTACAACTATGCTATATTAAATAGATAAAGGTGTGCTCTCTCTAGCTCTCTCGCTCTCTCTATCTGTCTCGCTCGCTCACAGAGGCTGTGTGCTCCTCCGTGGCGATGACGGCTTGCGTTAAAAAATAATAATAAACATAGGCCTATTTGTAAAGTGGGGGGACACAAACGGGATTTCGAAAAGTGTCACGGTTAAACTCCTTATGAAGTGGTGAGGTGCCGCTCCACCAGTGACGAGCCGTCAGGGCCTAAGATATTCTATAAAATAATATTTAAAAACATTAAAAAAACATTATTTTTAAAATATTTTTTTTGTTATATTTTTCATTAGTTTTACCAAAATAACTTGATTTAATTGTATTTAAAATAAATAACATTTCCAAAGAAATAAATCCTTCGAATCTGCCTATTCAGTTTCGGTTGGAATGTGAAGGGTTAAATGAAAGAAGCTCCTTTTCTCTGCGAGGTACTGTGAAGACAGGAGCTGATTGGTGGTCCAGCTATGAATTCACAGAGGGCCCGTTATAGTAACTGAACGAAATAGTAATATCAAATGACCAATCATTTCAGAGCGTTAAAAAAAAGATCAGTTAGCTGAGTTTCTTCCCGTTACATGGATATGAAACATTCCTAGTTTATTAAATCTTAAGAAGCCCTCAGACACTGTTGCTTGCAGATGTTGTGGTTTCGGCCGGTCCGTGGGGCTTAAGAGGATAACTGTGCACATCTTATACTTATTTGATAATTATACTATATCCCTTGGTTACTTGAACACGCTACGATATTATTAACCAGTGTCCTACCTTAGTGCAGAAGTAGATGCCTTTTTTTACATTCCGCATATATGTCCACTATCCCCTCAGGTGACAGCTGTGTGGTTATGTAGTCCTCAATGTGAATAACTGAAGTGAGGAAAATCTTGTTCCTCCCATTGTTGACTGCAGCCAGTTCTGAATTCTCCTCATTGCAGAAAAACGTATCTCAGAGGTGGCAGATCCGATAGGCAGTGCCAACTGGAGCGTCTTGTATAGATTTGGATAGCTGTCCTTTTTAACAGTCTTTCGGGTTAGGTAATTAATTGCCGAATATCCATTACTGCTAATTTTTGTAATAAAATTGCTGAATCACTTGTATGCAAAACAAAGTGAGGGAACTTATGTCCTTAACCTCACACGTTACTTACAACATGATCTCAAAAATGAAATTATTTCAAACAAAACATGATATTATTCAGATTTGTATTGTAACAATCATTTTATTACATCTATTAAAATATTGATATACGAAATATGTGTATTGGAACAGTTTTAGACGTAGTAATGCTGTAACATATTTCAGCCACTAGGGGGGGCAATGCCCCCCTGCCCCCCCGCAAAATCCGCCTATGGCCTGTAGCTTTATCAACGTCTGCATGTAATCAACAACTGACTGCCAATCAAATAAAGAAAGTACAATTCATAAGCAACAATATTTATTGTCAATTAACATTGAACTATACAGATATACAGTCAAATACTGTGGATATGTGTAATGTTCCTCTCTGGCTGCATTTAAAAATAAAATAGGAGAAAATAAATAAAATAGCTTTTGAAAATATGTGCATCTTAAAAGTGCTTAATTTTAGATAAATAAAATAAAGTGTAGCAGCAGCTTGAGTTTCATTTTTTCTTTGTTAACCGTTTCACATCATGACTTAACAGTTTCAGCCAATTATAGAACAATATCAGTCTTTACACATCATAACAATTAAACAGTTTTAAAGTTGCTCTTTCTTTCCCTCTTACATTGCAGTCCCTCACTCACTTTTTTTTAATTCAGTGCGAGAATTGAGCTTGAGCTTGTCCTGTCAGGAGTTTAAATCTGGGCTGAAATGGTGTCAGGGCCATTCTCATACACATGCAGGTGCTCATTGGTTAGCCTCGGTTAGCCTGCCCTGGAGCGATATTTAGTTTTAATTTTGATCATGGTGGACTGATCATATTGGGCTGTGAGACTGCTTATTTTTTGTGACCTCAGTTCTGACTTGAGAGGGAATGTTTGGTCAAACACTTTGTGTTTTGTCTCATAGTGGCGTTTTGGCACTTTTAATGAGCGCCACGGTCTCTGAACAAATGAGACACACTGGTTCTGTGCTCCCAGTGGGCAGGATGAACATGAATGAGTCCGTCCACTTTCCTCTTCTTGGAGAGCGCCATGTGTAATTATTTGTCTCTCCCTGTCTGCCACTAACACGCCTGTTCACTCTCCTCTCCGCTTCTCTCCCTGTATCGCTAATTATTCTCTTCACTCACTTTCATCTCCGCTTCTCTCCGCCGCTCTCTCGTGTCTTCTTCTGTGTTTCTCTCCCTGTATCGCTCACTCGTCTCTTTTGCCCCCAGTCGGCAGCAGTTAATATAGAATCGCCCTGTCAAAATTGAATTCCCCTATTAATGTATTGATTATAGGTCCGGGTCCGTATAGGTCGGCGTCTGGGTCCGGATCCGGACCGCGGTCCGCCTGTTGTCGACCCCTGATGTACAGTATGTGGCATCATGCAGCAGTGACTGCAGTGAAAGGACTCTTGTTGAAATGGGTTTGGGTTTCTTGCCTTAGTAATGGCATTCATTCTCACTACATTAGATACCTGTCTGTGATGCAATGCCCTGTTATACAATAGTAATGGTTTCTATAGCCGTGACGTCATAATGATGGTATTAAGAGGTGGATTCATTCAGGTAGGAAACTACTCGAGGCCTAGCTATGAAATGGCCCGCTACTGATGTGCATATGTTCCATATGTCCTGTTCAACACTAGCTTGTGATCTTTTTTGAACACTTTATCCATTTTATTCTTACTTTCATTATTGTATGAAAAATGAATCATGTAGCTTAACTGGATCTAACTAGAAAATCCAAAAGCTTTTCAAGTTGTTGTGTTTCTACTTCTTTCTGCCTGCAGTGCCAAATCCGAGTGGGCTCACCGTGACTTTGATCACAAGTGAAGACGAGGAAGAACAAGCACTGTGTGGGCCACTGATAGACTAAATGAAAGGTGCACAGAGGAGAGGCGAGGGACTCGGAAACCCCAGGTGCACTTCTACCCAGAGAGAGTTATGAAGCCATTATCATGAGGTGGTTCACAGTCAGCTTCCGTGTTAAAGTAAAGACATCTACCTGTATTTTAACTTTTATTAAATGGTTCCCATTAACTTGTTTTTTTGTCTTTTTGGCTGGTGCAGTGACTTTAAGGTCAAGGGGACTCTGCAGTCAAACAAAAGGTACCCATCTAAGACATTATCTGCCCTTGCGCTTTTTTATTTTAAGTGACAGTAGCATTTGGTAGAACACTAATTGTGTCTCGTTGGGATATGTGGGAGGATTAAATGAGAAAAAGGTAGAGAAAGACATAGAGAGAGACAGGGAGATAAAGTTAATCATGCTATCTGAATTTTGGCAACAACATAAGTCACAATTTACTTTCTTTCTTAGCATTTTTCAACTAGTGTTTTTAAGTAATTTTCTACAGTACACAGAAACATGTTAGGGTTAATTCAGCCCCCATAAAAGACTAGCAGGTAAACTTTAAGCTTTTCTCTGGGGTTATACCGCAATTATCTGCATAATCAGAAGCCTGCCATACTGCAGAAGCCACATTTGACTTACCATCTGTGTTACAGCACCAGTTATTCACACTTCTAAAAAAGAACAAAAACTATTCTGGACGTATGAGAAAATCCTATGGTTGTTACGGAGAAAGCTGCTAACTGTGAGACAAATGGATTTGAAAAGTGACTGCATGCTAAGACATTTCTTGCAGGCTACCTTAGTGAACATAAACAATGCATATGATTAGCAGCTTAGTTAAAAATATATATATTCTCTGCAACACACTCTGCAATTGTTGAAACTGCATTCAACAATTTGTAAGGTAAACATTGGATGAAATTGGTGTTAAATCCAAATGCTCTAGACCCCACAGTGAACACTCATACGACTCACATGAACAGCCTATTATTTTTGCAAGGATGGCTATTTTCTACATTTATTTTTAAGCAACGTCTTCTAGGGACATGTTTATTATGATGGGAGCGATGGAGGAAGTCTGGCTTCAATAAATAAATAATACATTTTATTTATATAGCGCTTCTCATCTGCCAAGACAAATCTCGAAGCGCTTCACAACAAAGGACACTGATACAATTCGAGAGATTAAACAAATAATAGTAATAATAATAATAAAAAATTTAAATAAATAAATAAACTAAAATTAAAAGATAAATAAAAGTCGGAGATAGCGATAAAAAAGGCAGTACTCCAGGTGTACCATGCTCAAAGTTTATTGGAAGGCCGGCCGAAAGAAGAGGGTCTTAAGGCCGGTTTTGAAGACTGTACCGGTGAGAACTCTGGCTGTACTATTCTGGACAAGTTGCAGGCGGTTGATGGATTTGGCTGGGAAACCGGAGAGGAGTGCATTACAATAATCTAGTCAACAGTGCATGAACCAGTTTTTTTATGTCATCAGTTGAGAGTGAGGGCTTCAGTCCGGAAATGTTTCTCAGGTGAAAGAAGGAGGTTTTGGTGATATGTTTGATGTGGGCTTGGAAAGACAGAGTGGGGTCAAACCTCACACCGAGGTTGGTAACAACGGAGGAGAGAGAAATTAGCTGACCATCAAGGGCGGGGCTTATGTTGGCAGCCTTGGCAAGCTGGTCGGTGGTGCCTATCAGGATTGCCTCCGTCTTGCTGCTGTTGAGCTGGAAGTAGTTGGTGGTCATCCAGGAGCGGATGTCTTCCAGGCAGGTGTTTAGTGTTTGGATAGTATTGGTGGTATTGGGTTGTGTTTTGATATAGACCTGGGTGTCGTCAGCATAGCAGTGGAAGTTGATGTTATGTTGTCTGATTATATGACCCAGAGGTAATAGATGGATCACTGCGGTGTCGTCAGACCTGGAACCCCCCGAGACACGTGGTACTTCCGGTTGGTGAGGTAGCAGGAGAACCACTTCAGAGCCGTGTCCGTCACCCTGGTGTAGGTCTCGAGGCGGTGGGGGTGGATGGTATGGTCCACTTCAAAGTGGTATTAGTAGGAGAATGGGGTGGGTGGTTGGTTAAAACTAAAGGAGTTTTAAAAGGTTGTACTTAACTTATGTTCATATGTTTACTACATGTACCATTCATATGTATCATTCTTATTTAAATCCAAACAATTACCTTTTGCTAAACCTAACCAACATATTTTCTTTCAATTAATGTCAACTATGGAAGGAAACTCTAACACTAAATGACAGAGAAAAGGTTGGCAACCAGCTTGTGAACATAAAAGAGTATTACAAATAAAAAGCTAGGCATTTTTCTGAGAAGTTGGTGGACACCATGAATGTGAATTATTACCTAAATATCAGATTTATCACAGGGGGAAAACACAACTCCAGCTCAATGAAAATGATGCTCAGTGTGTGATAGGGTATTCAATTGTAAAGACAACAACATTTCAATCAGGAGAGACGGTTTTGATGTAAGAATACATATTGATTGCAGAGATACACAAATGAATGTAATGATGATTTTGGCGATTAGGCCCCGTTGTGCAGGAAGTATCATCCGGGAGGGTAGAACCGATCCAATGAAACCCCCCTGGGGTCTAGACACTGGTGGTGAATGGATAGTTGGGTCGGTCTGAAGAGGAGTGGTTTAGCTTGACCCTGGATTCAGAGGGACGGGAGGGGCGCCACTGTGTCACACACCTGACGTGTCATCAGAACGCAACTCCTACTGCTCCTCTCTCCCCCGCTCACCTACACTCCAAGCTGCATGAAATACCTGGAGCGGATCCCACTCCCCTCGGCCTCCCAACACATATAACAAGCCATTTCTCCCCACCATCTAGCCCCCCTCTCGTGCCCACCCCCGCCCTGCTAACCTGGCCAACCTCATACCTCTCCAGCCTGCCACCACCCCTCCAACCACCCACTTGACCAATTTTGCCCTCCTCAATATCCGGTCACTTAACAATAAAGCCCACATCCTCCACGAAATAATTCTGGACAAATCCATCGACTTCTTTCTGCTCACTGAAACCTGGCAACAACCCAATGACTTCTTCTCCCTCAATCAAACATCCCCCCCTGGTTTTAATTACATCACTAAACCCCGCCCCTCACACCGTAGTGGTGGGCTGGCTGTCATCTACAACCACAACATCCGGACTACAGAACTCACCCTCCCCTCAGTACTATCCTTCAAATTCCTCGCCTTCAAAGCCCCTCTGTGAAGCTGACCATTGAGCGGCCCAGACCAAGCAAGGAGGCAGAGGCAGAACGTCCAAAAATATAACCCGGTGTGGGCATTTATTACAATCATGGGCACAAAGTTCACCGCCTCAATCCTGCGGTTCTCCTTTCACACATCCTGCAGCCACAAGGATCTCACACACACACCCAGCCCCCTCAACAGACAGAGAAACAGAGCCTAAATACACACACTCTAATCAGCACAACAAGACACAGGTGAGGGGGGAGGAGACAACACAGGACACCAGGTGCACACAATCATCAGCCACAGACAACATATACTGTGCAATCACGCTAATAAAGTGCCATATTACCCGGCCTGAAGCCGTCAGTCCATAGTGACGAAGTTCCCTTCGTCACATTTCCTTCCCCCTCTCCCCAGGAAGCACAGTGTCTTTACCGTCTCGGCTTCGGGACAACCAGTCAGCCACCCGGTTTCAACGCCGCCTCCTCCGCCACCTCCAGCGGGGCCAGTGAAGCCGTTGTCTCCTCGTGGGTCCGGGTCCGCCTCCTCGGCCTGCAAACGCTACTCCTCCTGCTTGTCTCTCGTCTCCTGCTGCTTGTCTCTCGTCTCCTGCTGCCTCAACAGCCGTGGCCCCCTGGTCCGTTCCAGGCATAGCCACCCCCAGCCGCGGTTCCTCTCTTTAGTCCCTCTTCTTTCCTCTCGTAATTTTCACCTCCTTACTTGGTCGAATCCCACTTCTGACACCATTTGTGAAGCTGACCGTTGAGCGGCCCAGACCAAGCAAGGAGGCAGAGGCAGAACGTCCAAAAATATAACCCGGTGTGGGCATCTATTACAATTATGGGCACAAAGTTCACCACCTCAATCCTGCGGTTCTCCTTTCACACATCCTGCAGCCACAAGGATCTTACACACACACCCAGCCCCCTCAACAGACAGAGAAACAGAGCCTAAATACACACACTCTAATCAGCACAACAAGACACAGGTGAGGGGAGAGGAGACAACACAGGACACCAAGTGCACACAATCATCAGCCACAGACAACATATACTGTGCAATCACGCTAATAAAGTGCCATATTACCCGGCCTGAAGCCGTCAGTCCATAGTGACGAAGTTCCCTTCGTCACACTCTCCCTCACTGACAGTTATCCTCATTTACCGCCCCCCCCCCCCAAACCACACCCCTCCTTCCTCTCTGATCTCACTGAACTCCTCACCATTGCTTCATCCCTCTCCCCACGTATGTTACTGCTCGGCGACCTCAACATCCACATGGACTCCCCCACCTGCAAACTCGCTTCTGAATTCTCCTCCCTTCTGGACAATTTCTCATTTACCCAATATGTCACCTTCCCCATCCATGATAAAGGACACATCCTTGACCTTGTCTGCTCCACCAACCTCCCAGTACTCGACCTCATACTCAAACTCATACAGTTCACCATCGCCTCCCCCGACCGCCACCCCCCCCATCCAGGAACATCACCTTCCGTAACTTATGCTCTGTTGATCCCCAGCACCTCTCCGACCTGCTATCCTCTACTCTCCCCTGGAGTCGAACCTCAGCTCACCCGATGAACAACTCAACCACCTTAATTCCACCCTACTCGCCTCCCTCAACAGCCTGGCCCCCCTCAAAAGGAAAAATGTCACTTTTAAAACCTCCTCACCCTGGTTCACCCCTGCACTCCGTAAAATGAAGCAAACCGGCCGCCAGCTTGAAATCATCCCTCACAGTTCACCATGAATCCTACACACTCCATCTCACTACCTACTACCTCACTGCCGCAAAAACTGCTTACCTCTCCACCATCTTTACCGACCCCTCCCATAACCCCAGGACCCTCTTCTCCACCGTCAACAAGCTCCTCAAACCCCGTGCTGACACCCTCCCTTCTTCCACTTTATGGAGTTCATTCCTCAAGTTTTTCTCTGACAAAATCACTGCCATTAATCTCTCCCGATCCACTGCATCTGACACACATACATCTCCCCCAACTTCCACCGTCACAATTTCTCCCCCCATCTCCCTGGACCTCCCGAGCCCTCCTCCCCACGGCCGCCTCTCCCAGGTCACTCTGGTTACCCCCCCTGAAATACTCAAACTGATCAGCTCCTCCAAACCCACAACCTGCTCCCTTGACCCTCTACCCACCCCTCTACTGAAGTCCTGTCTCCCCGTCCTCTGCCCCTACCTTGTCAACCTTTTCAACTCCTCCCTGTCCCAAGGAACCGTTCCCTCTGCCTTCAAAACTGCTACTGTCACTCCCATCCTCAAGAAACCCGGTCTGGATCCCTCCTCCCTCAGTAATTACCGTCCCATCTCCAACCTCCCATTTCTCTCAAAAACAATATAACGCATCATCTCCAAACAACTCCACCGCCATCTCCAAACCAACCAGCTTTTTGAACCCCTTCAGTCTTGTTTTCGTCCCCACCACAGCACAGAAACGGCACTCATCAAAGTCCTCAATGACCTCCTCACCTCTGCTGACACCGGTTCCCTCAACATCCTCATCCTCCTCGACCTGAGTGCAGCCTTCGATACCGTGAGCCACTCCATCCTGCTTACCCGACTCCAGGACATCAGTATCGAAGGTACTGCACTCAGGTGGCTCCAGTCCTACCTCTCCGACAGATCCCACTTCATCTCCCTCAACAACCACTCCTCTGCCACAGCTTCAGTCACCCAAGGTGTTCCCCAAGGTTCAGTACTCGGCCCCCTCCTTCATCATCTACATCCTCCCCCTTGGTCAGATTATCCGCCAATACAACCTGGACTTTCACTGTTATGCTGACGACACACATATTTACCTCAGCACCAAATCCCCCCACAAACCCCCCCCCCCCTCACCCACATTGAATCCTGTCTGACTGCAATAAAATCCTGGATGCAACACAACTTCCTCAAACTCAACAGCAATCAAACTGAACTCCTCCTCATCGGCTCCAAATCCACCCTCAGCAAAACCCCCAACCTGACAGTCACCATTGATGGCACCCCTGTTTCCCCCTCCACCCAGTCACGCAACCTTGGCATTATATTTGACCCCACCCTCTCCCTCGAGCCCCACATCCGTCAAGTTGTAAAAACCTCATTTTTCCACCTCCGCAATATTGCCAAACTCCGTCCCTCTCTCATCCGCCCTGTAGCTGAGCGACTCATTCACGCCTTCATCTCCTCCCGCCTTGACTATTGCAACTCACTCCTCTATGGCATCAGCACTACATCCCTAAATAGACTGCAGCGTGTCCAGAACGCAGCCGCCAGACTCCTCACCCACACCAAATCATGGCATCACATCACCCCGGTCCTCAAAGAACTCCACTGGCTCCCCGTTTCACACCGCATCCATTACAAACTCCTGGTCCTCACTTTCAAAGCCCTCCACCATCTGGCCTCCCCCTACCTCACTGACCTCCTCATCCTCTACCAACCACCCCGGTCCCTCAGATCCACCTCAGCCGGTTTGCTTTCCATCCCCAAGGCCAAACTCCGGAGCTTCGGGGGTAGAGCCTTCTCTGTGGCAGCCCCGAAGCTCTGGAACTCCCTCCCCCAAGACCTCCGTGAGTCTGAGTCCCTCACCCTGTTCCAGTCCCGCCTCAAAACCCACCTCTTCAACTCTGTATCCATAAGCCCCCCCCCCCCTCCGCCTCTCAACCAACTTCTTCCTGACTGCTTTTCTGTTTTGTTTTGTTTCTTTGTTTCAATTTTGGCTTTGTTTTTGTTTTTGTTTTGTTTGTCTACCCTCCCTCCCAAATGTAAAGCGTATTTGGGTTTAAGAAAAGCGCTATAGAAATACAATTTATTATTATTATTATTATTATGTAAGGATTTCCGTGATAAATCTGTGATTTTTTCCATTTGTATGATGCAAGAGTCTGTAGCACCTTTTTGTTTGTTTTTTTTAATCTAACAAAACCATAACGTTTATTGACAAGTTATTTTGTGCAAAAACATATTGAAAACTGCATACTAAAGAAATGTATTACAGAGTCATCACTAAAGAAAATACCACACTGTCTTTACCACACTAAAAGCTGGAATCTAAATTGCTTTTGATCATAGAAAGTCTGTGAATCCATTCCCAACATCCTTACCAAACCGATGAACAAAGTACTATAGGATACTGCAGGATAGATAGAAACGGATCAAATTGGGCAATTCACATGTTTCGCTTAAAAAATGAGGGAAAAACACCACCCTTGCTAAGCTTTATATTTTTACACAGTTATTTAGAGATTGCACTCTTGTTGCACCTGCTGTTACTAACAACCAAAACCTTCTTACCAGTTATCCTCAGTTCGTAGCTGATGTATATCCAGGTGAACTTTATTCTGTTTGTACCAGAATATTAAGAGCATGACCTAAAAAGGTCTAATAAGTCACTTAAAAATATTCGCTCAACATTTTTCCTGTGCAACAAATTGCCGCCAGTATGACATTGCTTTCCAATTTGATTGAGATTATTTCAATTTATATGAGATGTGCAAAAGACGCAATGTGTAAAAGGCCTTTAGGTCACCAAAGACTTTAGTAATTGTGGTGAAAGTAGTTGAGTGGATTGGACTGCTACATTACTTTTGACCACTTTTGCATTTTCCTGATGGGGAATTCTGCACTTTGAAAATCCTGCAACCAACATGAATTCAAGCCTAAGCAAGCTGCTGTTCCTCTTTAACTGAAGGAACTTCTAATATTTATATAGCCGTCTTTTCAATCCTACAGGGGAAGAGTGTTTGATACTAAAAATACATATTTTTGGTAAAGCGTCACTTTAACAGCTAATCTTTAACTGGCAGACTTACAAACATATGGTACGTTACATATAGGCACTCACACAAACCTCCCAGATACACTTTGAAGCACTACATGTTTCTCCCACTTGTTCATCCTCAGTTGCTAAGCAGGGATCTCTCTGTACCTCCCCTAACAACTCTTCTGAAGGCTTTCGCTGTTCCTCGAATACCCTTTCTCTGCCAACCATCCAAACTCAAATCCATTGTTCTCTAATCAAACCTGTTTTCCATCCTCGTTTTGTCTTCTACTGGTACTGTGTCTTCTGGTGTTTTCTGGTCATCAACACTCCAGTTGGGTTAAGGGTTACCAACTTTATAGCATTTCTTCCCGTTTCTGTCTTGTCCTCTCCCATTTGTATTTCCTTTTTATATTTCTCTTTATTCACTGTCTTCATCTACTTTTCCATGCTTTACTTCTATGCCTTTTTTTCTCTCCTATGTCTCTCCAGTCTATAACCATCCCACATGTTCTCTTGAAGTCCCTCCATTTAATCCTGATTTTCTTTTGAAGCACTCCTCTGTGTTTTTGTCTCCTGATTTTCTTTAATTGACCTGTCTTTTTAATATTTCAACAAGCTGTGTCTCAACATAAAGGCATGTTTGGCACCTTAAAGACATCTAGCACATTGATCGCAGACAAAAGGCATTTTAAGGAGCTCTCTAAAACTCTCTTTGTTGGTATGACAGCTTTTTCTTCTTGTCAGAATTAAGTCAATAGGGACTGAAAACAATTCTCATTGAAACCAAATTGGCTTTCTTATAATTTCATCATGCTGTATCCACTTCTGTTGTCTTGGTACATGTTTAACCTTGCAACACCAAATATATACCACACTCCGGTTTGCATACAGATTGGTTTAACAGGGTTTGTTGTTCTATTTCGTCCCTACTGACCGCCAGAGGCGGTGCTTTAGCACTGGATATATACATCGCACGCATGCGCAGTTCGAGTACCAATAACAATAAAGTCACCTGTGACCCACGTAACACCAGCTACATAGGCCGGCGTCATCAGAGGATCTGTTCCTTTTCATCTTCTCGCTGCGCGAGAGTACCACGGGTACATTCTTGTAGCCTACAGCGTTCAGGTTTGAACGTTTGATCTGTGGGATTTCTCTGCATGCAGCTGGCCGCATGCAGCTTCACGACTGACAGTCAGAGTTATGGGTTGTTAACGCGTCCTCCAGGAGCTGTGGCCGGCTGTGCGTTGTGCAGAGCCTCGACAAACAGGTTTGTCTCAACTTGTTGTTGGTGATGGCTGTGTCCCAGCACCCTCTCCCAGCTAAATTGTTTTAATTGCTGTCTTGTTTATTGTTTGGCTTAGACTTTCTGGTGACGACAGTGTTCCCGCTTCCTCTCCCATAAAGTTGCCCTTATTATGTTCTTTTGAAAGTGCTGCTTGTGGCGTTGTGCCCGAGCTATCATTAGCATTTTGAGTTCCCAGCTTTAGCTGCGTCTCTCATTCAATTTAGTATGGAAAGCCCAGGGTGCCATATTTTGCCCGTTTTATGTTTCGATGCAGAGAGTAAGGTTGTTACGGTTATCTGAGAGGACCCAAACGCAGGACACGGCAGAGTGTTACAAAGGTTTTATTTTGAGGAGAAGGAGCGTGGAGAGTAATCCGGTTGCTGGTGGCTGTTGAGGTTGAGGAGCGTGGAGAGTAATCCGGTTGCTAGTGGCTGTTGAGGTGGAGGAGCGTGGAGAGTAATCCGGCTGGAGAGTAATCCTGGAGCACAAGAAGAACAGGTAAGAAGAACATTCAAGTGTAGCGGAAATAGCTAACTAATTCTAAGAAGGCTGAGAAGGCTGAGAGTTTTACCACTGGGGTTTAAACAACGATCTGGCGCTGACAGGTTGTGGAGCCTCCGCTGATATGCCATTAGTAATGGCTGATGGAAATTAGGTGTGTAGCAGAGGAGGGTGCCCAACTGATTGCAGCAGGTGGAGGTTGAGCCGGGAGCCAGGAGTGACAGCCACCACGCCCACACAGACAGGGGAAGGGAAAACACACACAAGGGAGGTGGCTGGAGAATACAACCACCACAAAGGTAAGTACTGGACATAGTTACTACTGTAACTACAGTCCTATGCCATGTAACCATGGCCTACGGTTCTATGCGGGCTGGTCTCTTCCTTGGAAGCTAATTATCTGGTCTTACTTTGTGTTTTGACTTGGTCGCTTGATTGATAGCAGCAGCCGCTTGGCTAACACCTTGCATATAGGGTTAAGCTTAATTATTTAACTTAATTATTTAACCGGTGAGGGCAGTGCTCTCGCTCCCGTTCCCGGTAACATATAGTTTTGATTGCAGTAGCGCTATCGTTGTATTTACTGCTCCTAGTACTAGACTCCTAGCACTGGGATGAGTAGATGCAGAGAACAATCTTCACTGTGTGTGCTGTGTGCTCTGCATGTGTGTCCATTAAAGAGGATTTCATCCTCCCAATATTATATTATCTACTGTGCAGCCGTTTGGCTGACATTTTTAAGCACCGGCCACATTTACTACTGTAACTACGGTTCTAAGCCGTGTAAGCACTGGCCATAGTTACTACTGTAACTACGGCTCTGTGCTGTTCTCTTCATTGTTTAACTCATCCAGTGAAGGCAGTGTTTTTCTCCCCCGCTCCTGGTAGACGTGCTGCTTGATCCTTAGCAGCAGCCGCCAGGCTAAGCTGCCCCGTTACGCTTCTTTATTTAATCCAGCTAGGTGAAGGCAGTGCTCTCGCTCCCTCTGCCGGTAACGTGGGTGTAGTTACAACCCTCTTTGTGTTCGGCGAGTAGGAGCATTGCTCTACTCTTTCCGTTCAGCAGGTAGCTGGGGAAGGCTGTGTTCTCGCACCCGGTCCCGGCTACGCTGCATCCGGCTACCTACAGAATGGCTCATTCATGTAGCGTCTGTATGGCTTCTCTTGAGCCCGAGGACGGCCATGGCCGCTGCCCCCCTCAGCCTTGACCTCGAACATTTGAGGGAGGGTCTCACGCAAAGCGCCTGCATGAGCTGTAGCTTCATGCCTCGGGCGCTCAGGGTGGCTAGAGTCGCAGAGGTGGTACCTCTCCTCGTCACAACTTCCTCCAGCTCAGTCTGGCCATTCCCGGCGACTTGATGGAGTGATGGCTATGGGTTCCCCCCCAGGTAGAGGACTAGAAACAGGCTGTCCTCTAAGGTGAATCGGTTAACTGCCGTCATGGAGCAGACGAAGTCGCTCCTGTTGGCCCTTCAGCCAGGGGCCGGTGTGGGGGCTACTAGCTTGCCGCCTGGCCCTCCTTCGGTTGTCACACCTCGGCTTGAGGATGCCATGTCGCTAGTGGCTTCGGCTAAACCTCTTCTATGAAGGGGGGGGACGGGGCCCCGCTCACCCCCGAGGAGGCTTCCCACTCCTCTGCTCAGAGCTCTCTGCAGGGCACGGAGGACGCCTCCATGGCGGCCATTATTCATGTGGCCCTGGTACGCTTGCAGCTTCAGGTTCCGCAGGCCGACTCGGCTCAGGCTAACGCCTTCTTCAGGCATAACCCTGTCCCTGTCACTCCCACTGTTCCTCCTTCAGAGGAGTACCTGGGGGATCTCCATGCATGCTGGAGAGACACCAGGGCCCTCTCCCACTCTTCTGCCATGCAGGATCCGGCGACAGTGGGGTTGGGTCGCTTGCCATCCATTGAGCCTGCCATCGCCTCCCTGATTCTGGCTCCTGATGCCACGTGCCCTCTGCCTCAGTGCAGGGTCACAGACGAGCTGCTCTGTAAGGCCTACGACACAGCGGCACGCACAGGTCGTAACGGGAACTCCCTCTCTCATCTGATTTCATTTCATTTCAAACCTTTATTTAATCAGATTGGTCCCTTGAGATTATAGATCTATTTTTCAAGGGAGACCTGCAGCATATAGGTTCCACATGAAACATAAAACAATAAAGGACATCATACATTATATTTACAGGAGACATTTACATAGTTATAGACATTTACAAGTGCCCATAATATCAACGAGCATTTCATTTATCCTAGCTTTAAAAACATGCAGAGGAATGAGATTGCTCAGTTTCAATTATTGCTGAAGATTGTTCCAAGCAAGTGGAGCTGCGCACATAAAAGCTGTCTTACCTAAGACAGACCTTGCTCTTGTCACATCTAACAATACTACATCATGCGATCTCAGACAATAGCATGATGCTGGCTGTCTCTACCTCTCTGCAGCAGGCTCCGGCTGAGCCTTCTTTGCTGGGCCTCAGTGGTGCATCACTCTAAGCCTTTGCCCTAATGTCTAGGGAATTGGGACGAGTTATGTCCTTATTGGTGCAGACTCGTCACCAGGTTTGGCCTGCTCAGTCACCACTGTCGGAGACATGTCCTCCATAGTGTGCCAGTCGAGCCAGGGGAGCTGTTTGGGACAGCTGCCCTGTAGGCACTGGAGCGTGCTGCCCAAGCTAAGCGGACCAGGCAGCAGCTCTCGGGTCTTCGTAGGCTTGTGCCCACTCCCAGCAGGCCCAGGGGCCCCTCTAGCAGCCGCACTCAGCCACCAGCTTACTTGCTTGGTTCGCAACCCTGGACTTGAGGGATGCCTACTTCCACGTGGGCCGGGCAAGATGGTGCCTTATATTCAGTTCCTCCGGCCCTTGGGCAGACTGACGGCTGCCTCGGCTGTCGTTGCGCCCCATGCAGATGTGGCTGAACAGCCTTCACCTGGACGCCAAGTCAGGGTGTCGCAGCGTTGCCTCCACTCTCTGTCACGCTGGAGGGGCAGGGCCTATCTCCTGATGGGCGTGCCCATGGGCGCCATCCCAACCCGCCAGGAGACCGTCACCATAGGTGCATGTCTCTCAGGGTGGGGTGCATTGCGGCAGGGCAGGACCGTTCATGGTCAGTAGTCTGCCCAGGAGGGTGCACACCATGTCAACGTGCTAGAGCTTCGGGCTGTGCAGCTTGCACTCACGCACTTTCTACCCCAACTGGGGGGCAAGCATGTGGTTGTTCCTTGGGACAGCATGTACACTGTTGCCCAGACAGCAGTCCCTTCTAGATAGTGGACGTTCTCACTCCACTCTGAATTTATGTGGCTGCTATATCTGCCCGACATGTTCGGGTCGAAGGCGCCACGGTGGGGTGCCACAGGTCGGTGTCCCTCTTCCTGAGAGGGGCTTTACGGCAGCGTCCCCCTAGCACCCCGAGGGCTCCGGCTTGGGACCTGCCCCTGCTGCCCTATCATCTCCTCCCTTCGGGCTTAGGTGGCTGCCCACAAAGGCAGCATTTCTGCTTGCCATAGCCTCAGGGAAGCGAGTTGGGGAGTTGCATGTCCTCTCCATTAGCAATACATGCCCGAGGTGGGACCCTCAGGTGTTGCCCTTTGGACAAATGTGGCATTCCTGCCCAGGGTGCTTCAACAAACCCACTTCAATCAGCCTGCCCAAGGGCCTTCACCAGAGCCATCACCACCAAGGACCAGCAGACCAGCATCACTACAGCTGCCTCCACCTCCATCTGCGGCTCCCACCAGGTCAAGATACACCTCAGCACAAAGGCTCCACCACAGCCATCACCTTCAACCCAGCCAGCAGGAGGTCTCGTGGAGGTCTCGTATAGCACTTGTAGACCCCACCTACACAGCAGCCCATGCACCATCACCCCCACCTACACAGCAGCCAGACCCACTGTCTTGGAAGACAGACAAAGACCATGACACTGTCTCGACATTTATAATGAATAGTTGGTTTAAAGTTCTGATGTTCAATATTGTAAATAGTTAGATTTTTCAGTTTCTTATATTTATATAAATAGTTGGTTGAAAAAAAATATTTATAATAAATTGTTGGTTGAAAAAAAAAGTTTGAATGCTCAATTTGTATTTGTACACTTCACATGAACCTTGGTATGTAATATGAAGTAATTATTCAGTCCTAATGTATCTCAGTCGCTGCTGTGGTGAAAGTAGAGTGAAAGTAGGCTCCACTACACTAAAAAAAGAAAAAGACAAGGCACAGTGTAATGCCTGTTAATAGCTTGCCACAGACATAGCTCAGTTAAAATAAAGCACAGCTATTGTGCAATACATTTGTATTGCATGTATATTTTTTATTTGTAAAAATGTCAGTTAAAGCTTAAAAGAATAAAGATATTTTTGTTATCTAAACGTTTGACCTCTTTCTTTTACAATTTTGGAATCGAAACGGGGACTCGATAAGAACCGGAATCGATAAGCAGAACCGGAATCGGAATCGATAAATTTCAAACGATACCCATCCCTAGTCTCAGGGCTTCTTAATATTTAAAAATCTATTAATGTGGCATACCAGATTAACGGGAAGAAACTCAGCTAACTGACGATATGAACCATTTTTACTAAAACAAAACACAAGTCTTATAAGAAGCGTCTAAATGACCCCTGAGCGAAAAATGCTGACGCACTTGGCACAGAACTCAAGGTAAAAATACCCTTATTATTTATTGTAACTGCACATACAAGATATCCGATTAAAACTGAGATTCCACAGATTCTATAGGTATTAGTATCATCACTGAGTGATCAGAACTCGCGACAGGGTATGCAAACACAGACATCACAACATGTAGCATTACGGAGCAAACACCGGAGATCGTCTCACCTTAGCTGTTATTCTGATCAAAAGCCGTGTTCAATGACATTAAAACAATAAAAACGCTGCTGAAGGTTAATCCAATGGTTAATCCAATGTGTCTGTCACTCTGAAAAAAGTATTGATAATCCATAATTCCATTTTTATGTAAAAATCGGAGAATAAATATTAGCTGCTATGGTAGCCACCAGAGTCTATCGCAGCTTCCGATTTTGGCTACATGTCACTCTCACTCCTTATTTGGTAACGTGTGTGTGTGTATCTGGAACCTCTCCTCGATTCCATTGGCTCTAGCAGTTAAAAAGAGATGTCAATCATCAAAATCGACCAAGGGGGGCCAGAGATAGGTCAAATCCAACCTGATCTCACCAGAATACGTGACTCCACCACGACTCCTTAACACCACAATGCGTGGTGGAGTCACGAACTTTGTTACATTTGCGTGTCGGCACCACGCAAACAACCCCAATGTAAAGTGAATGAGGCTCCTTTGTCGTGGTGCACACACGCATTTCTACAACGTCCTGCAGTGAGCTTTTATTCTATACAACGTTTTTTAAATCTACTTTTCGTCAGAATGTAAAAATTACATTAGTTACGAATTTGTGTTCTCAAAAAACAGTGCATTGTGTGTAATGCAACTGTGATTTTTATTAAATTAGTTTGTTTTTAAGGAAGGCCAGAGCTTCAGCTGTGTCAAATAGATTGTTCCCTTTAGTTAACGTTATTTAAAAGATAATTATCATGTCTTGTATTACGAGCGTCCATTCCCATTGGATAACGGAGAATTTTACACCCGGAAGTAAGTAGCCTATTCTCCTTACTGTCGATTGATTTTACAGTGATATCTGCACTACTCATCGACTAAAAAACACCAAATTGTCCTTGTTAATTACACAACATTGATTGGTTTGAATTGTGTACAATGCTTTTGTATTTTCCCCCTTCGATTCGGAGAAACAAATATTTTTTCGGAGTTTTTGGACGGCAGAAGACACTACACTACCCAGAATCCTCAGCTATCGTTTGGGACTACACCATGAACCCCGTGATCAGCCCTCAAGCTCTTTGATTGGTTGACCTCCAACTGCATTCCATATGAAAAAAAACGTTTCGTAAAAGAGAAAATCATACTTTATTCAGCAGTGCTTGCTTTACTCTTTGATAGTCATCACATGAATGCATTGTAATAAATGGTTTGGCTGCATTAAATATTACACATCTGTCTTTGTTCTTTATTTATCTACAGAGATCGGGCATCAGCATAGACCGGAAACTATTCTTTTACCGTTCTGTTTTAATTTCACAATAAAGTTAGTAGTAATATTTTGTTTTGATATTATTGTTTTTTATTAACTACTAGACGACTGGGTCATGTTAAGACCATCTTTTTTTGGTTTCTATGGATTTTTTCCATCGCTTTTGTGTTACAAATATCAAAACAATAACAAAATAATATTCGTCGTAAACTAAACCGGAAACAGCAGTATATTTTATTTTGTTAACACTGTAAACTTGACAGCCTTTAACCTATGCTTTTAACCCAAACCACCTACTGGTTAAAGCACGTTATTACACGTTTAGAGTAATTGCAATGCAGGAAGATTGTGTTGCTTTTTAATGACTGTTTAAAATGCCTTTTTCTTAATGTCTTTCATTTTTGTAACGCACTTTTGAATGTGTTATATTTTATGAAAACATTCAAATATTAAGAGTACATACAAAATAGTGGGAAAGTAGAAGGTCAATTATATAAATATAGAATAGAAAATATCAAGAAGATACTCAAATGATATCTAGAGTAAAACAGTTTAGTGCCTGATAGGAGAATGTGCTAACTAATAAGGCTTTATTTAAAGAAATGTGCAGAATACGACAGTGTAATGGTGGAGGTACACACATTGATAGATGTCTTGTAATGCACTGTTGATGAACCTGTGACCTAAGTTTGTCATTCATTACATAACTACGCTATTGTGTATATGATATGTCAATAAACCTTAGAAAATCTTGAAATCTTGAAAGGGATGTGCAAAATAGCAATTATATACAGTCTTTAATGAACTATTCGAGAATAACGAGTAATGAATATGCTTTAAACGGATCTGCAGATAAATATTTAGTCTTCTCAAGCACCAACTATCAAATATCTCGCCTGATTGTTGGCACTTGACAATCACCTTCACTGAATTTCATTCAGGTGTAACTAAAGTCTGATTTAAGGCTTGTTTATATTTCACATCATTAATCCAAATCTGTAAAGTAACTAAAATAAATGTAGTGGAGTAAAAATACCAGGTTAACCTTAAAGAAAGCCCTCAGGATTATAAAAGACCACCATCACCCCAGCCACAAACGGTTCTGTCTGCTGCAGTCTGGCAGGCGGTACCACAGCATTCGGACTAACCCTAACCACCAGACACAGAGACAGCTTCATCCCACAGGCCAGAAGACTATTAAACACCTGAATTTAGAAATAACATTCATCTGGCTGCTACTTAGAAATTATTTATCTAATATATCATATTCCAATCACTTGTATATAGACTCTTATTGCACTATTTCACTATTTTTTCTGTGTATCTGTTTTATTGCGTAGCACTGTTGGAGGAGCCTGTGACCTAAGGGGGGGAGGGGGGTAGGACACGTTCGATTCCTGTTTTGAATAGTGTGCCGTCGATGGGTTTCATTCCATTTCAAAGTCCTTTTGGACGCTCTGTGTGTAAACGTCGCGCATCCAATCACAGAGGTTGAGGACTGATCACGGGGTTTGTCAAGCTAAGCACATGGTGTAGTTCCAAACGATAGCTGAGGATTCTGGGTAGTGTAGTGTCTTCGGCTATCCTAAAACGCCGAAAAAATATTTGTTTCTCCGAATCGAAGGGGGAAAATACAAAAGCATTGCACACAATTCAAACCAATCAATGTTGTGTAATTAACAAGGACAATTTGGTGTTTTTTAGTCGATGAGTAGTGCAGATATCACTGTAAAATCAATCGACAGTAAGGAGAATAGGCTACTTACTTCCGGGTGTAAAATTCTCCGTTATCCAATGGGAATGGACGCTCGTAATACAATACAGAGGACATGATCATTATCTTTTAAATAACGTTAACTGAAGGGAACAATCTATTTGACACAGCTGAAGCTCTGGCCTTCCTTAAAAACTAACTAATTTAATAAAAATCACAGTTGCATTACACACAATGCACTGTTTTTTGAGAACACAAATTCGTAACTAATGTAATTTTACATTCTGACGAAAAATAAAAATTATTATGAATACAAATAAAATAAAAGAAGCCTCCCGTGAGTTACTACAAGCTATATAGTAGATTTTAAAAACGTTGTATAGAATAAAAGCTCACTGCGGGACGTTGTAGAAATGCGTGTGTGCACCACGACAAAGGAGCCTCATTCACTTTACATTGGGGTTGTTTGCGTGGTGCCGACACGCAAATGTAACAAAGTTCGTGAGTAAACCACGCATTGTGGTGTTAAGGAGTCGTTGTGGAGTCACGCATTCTGGTGAGATCAGGTTGGTCAAATCCACCCAAATGACCCCAGAAGTGTTTGTTTTTTTGCTAAATCTCTCTAAAAAGGTCACATTTCACTTGTTTTTGCATTAATCTTGATACAGGGTACTTATTATATGTTATAATACGCTTGTAGTCTACCATCCCATCATTCAAGGGTGGTTTTCACTATAAGTAATTCTTTTTTGGACGGACAATATCATTTACATTTTTTTACTGTGTTCAATCTGAATTTACTTTAAAATAAAAACATCTATATTGATTCGGACACTTCTACATCCAACTCACAGATGTAACCTTGCTTTGAGAAGACAGATTATTAATTTACCCCTTTTTATAAGTGATGATATGGTCATTTGTTCTGGGAATGTAATTTTTCGAGCCTGAGACCTGAAAAACAGGCTCAGGGCTTAACAGGTTAACACATATTTCCCTTGTGAAGCAGGTTTCTTTTTGCAGTGACAGAGACTAAAACATAATGACAGAGTAGACTGTTCGTTAAGGAACACACTTCGGGTGACATTGTCTCCCATAACCCTATATTAGACCGGCCCGTTGCAGAGACACCTTGAAAGCAAGTCCGTGAAAATATCGTCATACATCAAATCGGTTTGTGGCTCAAAAAAGGTTAGGGGCTGCTGCCTTTGTATGCTCCAAGAGCCACTCCTGCAGTTCCATTTGCTGAACGTGTTGATGAGCAGGAAAAACCTTAAGCCTTATAACAATATTTAACTTCACCCAGTATCGTTGCCTCACTTTTCTACTTCTGTGTCTCTGACTTTCCAGTCTGCCATGCCTGACTTTGGAGGCCCAACTCTCAATTTGAAAAAGTTTGTCCTTGCACATAAATATGTCTATATTTGTCCAGTTGTCAAACTAATGTCATGCTCTTCCTTTGTGAAAGGCATTTAACTGTAAGCAGTCTCACAGTCTCACATAGTCTGTCAAATAGCTGAAATGTAGACTCTTGTGCTGAATTTCCACTGCATGGTACGGCTCATCTTGAATGGACTCCACTCTCTATTTCTACCCCGTAGCTTTCAATTGCAGATATATCTTGTCATACTGTATCGCCGCATGAAATGCTTTGACATCATCTAGCATGTGACACAAACACAGTGTGTGCTCTTGCTGTTTCCTTTAATGTGTAACTTAACAGAGTAACATCATTCGCAATTGGCATGGTATGGGGGACTGTTTGCTTTTCTGAATGTGATTAAAAATGTTGTGGTTGCTCTTGAGGGTAGCTTGGCTAAAAAAAATGGGGGTTTTGTCGGGGATGTCCTGTGTCGCGCGAGTGGGGATTCTTCCTCACCAATCAGTGATCGGAATTATTCTAACTTCAACTTCTATTGGCTCAGCTCACTTGGAACCTTAAGTGAAGTCGAACAAAAGAAAGTCCCAGGTATCATCTACAACTATTGCTAATGGAAAACCAAACAAAAAGGTTTCAGTGCGTGCCATACTACAGTATATAGTGGAAATATGGCAAGTCTTGTTTTGATCAGTACTGAGGTGCCTGCTGAAGTGTCCTTGAGCAAGACCCTAAATCCCCCTAATTCCATGTGTTGTAGGTAAGTTTGAGAAACCGGCTCGAGATACACTTTTTGTTATATTCCATGGAATGCTCTTAACATCCCGATAGCAATGAATATCTGAAGTGCTTTGACAAAAAATCCATAAAAAATGTCATCTGTGGAAGCCGTAATACTGTAAAAAGTACAACCGTTTAGCCAGCCCGGCTAAACGGTTGGATTGCCGCCCTGTCTGTCAGCCTTCCATCTCGTGCACGCACAAATGTATCTCGTGCCCTCATTGGGCGTGCCTTCATTAGGCGTGCATTGCAGCAGTACTTCAATGACTCGCCAGCAACAGGCGGCCACTTTCACCAGTCTGCTGACGTCATGTTCTCGTTCATGTGTGTTGGAGGAGGTGCTCTGTCAGGAAGTCTGAAGGAAGGGGCGGATTCTTTTCGGCTGTGTACTTTCAAATGTTAGTGTACTCGAGCCGGTTTCTGAAACTTACCTACCCCACCTTTAATCCGATTTCTAAGAAACATTCAAAAGTATCCCTGGTGTGACAGGAAGATAGTAGACTTGACCTTAAGAGAAAACAACGGTCTAGATACAGAAAGTTCATACTGAGTTGAAATCATATTGTTGTCGACTGAAGCTGACATCAATACAGGAGTTACTTTAATACAATATTTCCCTTTTCCTCTATGAGTCAGCAATAGCAGCTTGTGTTTAATGCAGTGGAAAGACATTAATAGAAACCACAGCTCTGCACAACATACCTTACAACGTTATTATGGAAGAAAGCTAGGCATGTAACACAGGTTTCTCATAATTGGAAGGTAATTTCGTTCAAATGGTTTCAACCACATAATTAGGCTTATACTGTGAATATATATATATATATATATATATATATATGTATGTATTAATATATATATAAAGCTCAGACCAGATTATGTGTGTAATAAGGCTGAAGAGATAAAAATGTTTAGCATAATTGTCGCGATAATGTTCTAAAAGAGGTAGATAGAGAAGTCGGAAGACAACAAGTTCTGGAAATACTGGATATCGAAGTCACAGGAGATCTCTTTCTGTGACTAATTCTCTCCTGATCTCTCATTCTCCCCCTCATTTAGAAAAGACCTGTTCACTCCCCCTCTCTCTGACACACACCCACGCACACACATGCACACACTTGCAAAATCCTGCATACACCCACACTTACAATCCCTCTCTTTCTCTCTTACACACACACATGCGTACCAATACAAGCCGGAATTGCCCGGAGTGTTTGCAACCCACACTGTTTCCTATGTGTGGGTAAACCTACACACACTCACACACACTGTGATCTGAGACAGAGGAAAAATTATATTTTGTCTTTTGATCCAAAGCCGTTTGATTCTCTCCGCCTCGCTTGCACGCACTTAGCAGCTGTACGCTTGTGTAACCAGTCTGTGCTGTTTTGTGCTAACAGCATTGGATTTCTTTTAGCCTGACTTATGTTTTTCAAATAATTTTCGTTGTTCGTATGTCTCAGATACGGAATATTCCTATCATTAGTCCCTTGACCCAATAGTTCAGGCGATTATGACCCAGTACCCATTTTGACAGATTTCGATGTCGATATTCATTTCACTGAATTTCTTTCCACATGTACATAGAGAGATTATAATGTGATGACTTGCAGTGAGTAACTTGGCTCTAAGCCAGACTCTGGTTAAGGTCTTACTCATTTTAAGCTGTTTACATGAACCTTTGATACCCCGCTGCAACTGAGCATCCCCCGCTGCCAGGAATAAAGCCGTTAAAGGAATACAGTATGTCCTCCATGACTGAGCAACAGTGGGTTACTTGTACTGCAGAGGGAGTAAGTAGTGATTCTGGCAGTTTTCTGGGTGATTGAACAAATGACTTGCAATTAAAGTACCCATAACGCTACGTGAATCTGAGTTTGTGCAGATAATGAAAACCAAATAAAAAAGCAATACGTTGTTTGCCTGCTGCTTTAAAGCCTGTGCAAGTGGTAAGTATTTCCACATAACATCAAACATTCATTACTAATTTATTTTGGTAGGTTTAGGTTAAACTCAGGGAGAGTTCTCTTATACCTCATTCACACCAACGCAACTCCGGTTCAAGCTCCGTGCTAGAGCTTTTCAGGTTCAGAACCAGTTCTTCGGTTTAGCTCCGGCTCTTTTCACACCGCCCAGAGTCCGACTGGTGCTGCGTCATTGCGTCATCGTTTGCGTCATGACGTAACCGTTTGATTCCGATTCCCCCTGCCCCCGCCTCGATGTAAGCGTGACGTATGCGGTGCTTTTGCTCTAGCCGGACAATTTTGTGGTGCTTGAAACGAACCGTATTCCGGAGCTAAGAGGCTGCTCCGCTGCGGTGTGAACAGGAATGTACAGTAACTGTCTTTCTATGTCTTATCCCTCGTCTGATCAAATCAAAGTTGTTTAATGTTACCGTTAGTTTTTAGTCTTGGCTCATGTAAATATGTTCAATGTTATAAAAAACTAAAAAGGTGTGCGCCTCACCTCTAAAACAGGCGTCAGGGTAGCGCTGGCAAGAGGCAGTTGCAACAAATTCATGAGATGTTCGTTATATCGTTATGACATTAGGGTCATGCAGAGTGAGATCGCTACCCCTTGAAGAGAGGGGTGTGGCGCGTGCATGTGTGCGTGGGTATAGTAGAGCGAGAGTGAGTGAGCGGGATATATGTTTCTATCCATCTCGCGAAACAGAAGAGCTAAATAAATGCAACGACCTCCCAAGAAGAGCTCGCCTCTCTCCAGTCATTCCGATAAAGTGGGTTATTGAGCGCGTTGCTTCTGCCCGGGAGACGACAGAGAGTCATTCCCCCCTGTTTCCTCGACTACGGTCCGGGAGCCGACAGGAAAAGTTCAACAATATGCATTGCTACCTTTAGTTCAGGGTTAAGGTGAGTTCCAGGCAGTGTTGGGCGTAACGTGTTACAGTATGGAGCTTCAGTAACGTATTACTTTGCGTACGAACTAATGTAACGCATTACTAATGCAGTTCGGGTAATTACTACCCAATGCTCAGTAAGTAACGCAGTTTCAAGCTTCAACCTGAAATGAACGGTGTTTCGTAGGGCTCCATTTCCTCAATGATCAAGTCGCTGCACATTATCCCGTTTATGACACGACCAGATACTAAATAAATTAGGAATTGACTCCCAATTAATTGAATGATTTATTGACTGAATACGTCAATAAATCATCATGACTGTTTACGTCGCCGTTTTTCTCCCAATACCGCCGTCAAACAAACATCAATAGAGGATTGCGTCGGGTAGTTTTTAATGATACGAAGCCAGATTCAATCAGAACTATTTCTTCAAACTATACTTTTTCTAGAATGCCGTGACGTATCGGTCATCATGTGGTTCAGCGGCATTAACACCGCTGCAGTGCGTGTGCACCGGAGCTTATTCCATTGTTAACTCACACGCCAGCGGTCACCGTTAAGCACTCACTGTCCGACTGTCACATAAGCAGCCGATAATTATTTCCCATCTCTTAGCAACGTGGTTCAGTATGAATTTACGCCGT
Organism: Pseudochaenichthys georgianus; assembly: GCF_902827115.2. Taxonomy (NCBI): domain Eukaryota; kingdom Metazoa; phylum Chordata; class Actinopteri; order Perciformes; family Channichthyidae; genus Pseudochaenichthys; species Pseudochaenichthys georgianus. Next base: position 34,864,349 of record NC_047512.1, read on the forward strand.
CGGCATCACAACACCGTCATTAAAGTTCTCTGGCATGTTTAACCCTGTGCGTGCAGGTTGCGGCCAGTGGGTCAGCGTCATGTTTAACAATGCGTGTGCAGGTTGCGGCCAGTGGATCAGCGTCATGTTTAACCCTGCGTGTGCAGGTTGCGGCCAGTGGGTCTGCATTATGTTTAACCCTGAGTGTGCAGGTTGCGGCCAGTGGGTCAGCGTCATGTTTAACCCTGGGTGTGCAGGTTGCGGCCAGTGGGTCAGTGTCATGTTTAACATTGAGCGAAATATAGGAGGGGTGTATGTAACCGATGTATAACTTCACTTGTTTATATTTCAGTAAAATCATTGTCCATACTTTATTTGTAAAACTTGTCACTGTCACTTTATATTTTAGATGCTTTTATTTTGAAAAGTACATTTTATTTTGGTACTCTTGGCACCGGCACATTTCTGCAGACTCGTGTGGCTTTCCTCAGTTAGCTTCAGGCTGCACTGAGGAGAAGTAAGTGGAACGAGGGGTGTCATAACTGTTGTATTTTATATGTTAATAGATTGTGTAATGTTACACTTCACACAAGCCAAACCTATTTGCAGTTAATATTTATATTTTGCCGTGTGTGACTAGTTTATATAATGTGCAGCGCTTCAAACTGTTTGGGAGCTTTCTAAAGTTTAGCTAAGCTAACCTAACATGTGGGTGTTTTCTTCCACTGAAGGTGTGAAGGTAGAAAGCTGATGAAGCGATTTCCTGCTCTAATTGCTATATTCTGTTTTGCACAGGTATGTGGGTATTCTTTTTGTGTTTGTAACTGAAAATTGTATTGTTTGTTATGTATACTTTCCTGAGTTAGCTTCAGGCTGCACTGAGGAGAAGTGTGAAGCTAGAAAGCTGATGAAGCGATTTCCTGCTCTAATTGCTATATTCTGTTTTGCACAGAGAATAAATCCCGTTTGGCAAGAAGGAAGTCGTTCTCATTTACACAACGCATACACAACGCAGAGACCACATGTGGCGTCAAACCAGACCGGTTACAGTAGCAGTAACATTAGTTATGATCATAGCAGTGCAGTGTGTTTAAACGTTATTGGTTTTTTGTTTTATTCAAGGATTCAAAGGTTTTATTGTCATAACCAGTGATGGGGTTACTCAAAAAAAGTAATATATTACATAATACTCATTACTTTTTTTTAAAGTAATAAATTACTTTACTTCTGTACTTCTGTATTTGATTGTATACTGAAGACCTTGAAGTTTGGTATACAGGGTTAAAAATGACATATGTTACTGGTAAAATGGATGGGGACAATGTTCTAACTGACAGTTTTAGTTTCGGATTTGGAAGAGGGAAACTCATCAGTGGGTCCCCTTTTATCCCAGTCAGAGGTACAGCTAATGTAGATTCGCCAGCTTTTTGTTCTACTCGCATGCCAGGTTTTCATCTCCTCAGAGGGAGGAGGATTCACATTCAAGCCTTCCAGATACAAATGATCCAGCTTTAAATAACCTGATAACACACATTGCTCAGCAGGTAGGACAAACTATAAGAGAGCAGTTAAGGGGGGAATGTGAAGCAAGGGGTGTTGGAGCCACACCAGCTCAGAGCGGGGTTGGCCAGTTACCCAGTGACCACACTTACCTCAACTTGACTGGTGCAAAGTTAGTGTTGCAGTCAGATGTGAGAGAGCCTCCAGTCTTCAGAGGAGATGGATCTGACAAGAACACAGTCTGTGAGTGGGAAGAGTTAATGGGAGTGTGTTTCAGGAAACGAGCCACACCTCTGAGAGAACAGCACATTGAGATAATGTCTAAGTTAATGGGCAAGGCTAAAGACATAGTGAGGATAACTCTGAGGAGCTGCCCATCCATGAAGCCTCAAGATAACCCACAATTGATCTATGACATCCTCAGACAACACTTTAGTGATGTGATCTATTCATGTATGCCCATGGCTGATTTCTACAGTACAGTTCCAGTGGCAGGAGAGTCCCCCGTAGAGTACTGGCTTCGGCTAAACAAGGCAGTTAATGCAGCGGAGGAGGGCTTAAAGAGGCTTGGGCGGAAGATGGAGGATTCTTGTCAGGAAGTAGCAATGATGTTTGTCAAATACTGCTCAGATCCCACCCTTGCTGCTGTTTTCAAGTTTAAGGCACCAAATAAGTGGACAGCTAGTGAAATCCAAGAGCATATCGATCGCTACCAAACTGAAATGAAAGAACAGGTGCTTTCCAAATCAAAGAGAGTTAAACCAGTGGCAGTTCATGTCCAGGTTTCCGCACCTGACGTTTCAGAGACAATATGTCACCCATAGAGTCATCTATGCAAGGTGAGAACAGCACAGCATCCAAGCCCTCTTGTAATGATGACTGTATGAAAATGTTAGTCAGTTTATTTGACAGAGCATTGTCACAGAACAACCAGGTTACACACAAACCACTCCCCTCTGATCCATTTCAACCGACAGCCTGCAGGGTAGTGTTAATTTCGTTGACTAAAACTATGACGAAATATGTTCGTCAACGACCTTTTTTTCCATGACGAAAACGAGACGATGACGAGACGGCACCGACGGCAGTAAACAATAACTGTAACGAAATCATCATGCAATATCGTTGACGAAAAGTGACGAGACGAAAATGTAGTTTACTAAATAAAAACTATGACAAAATCTCTCTTTACTTTCGTTGACGAAAAATGAGGAGACGAAATATTATCAAAGATAACGTTAAATCTCTGATAGTCAGTTTTTCTCCCAGCAGTTCCATTTCCGGTGCTGCGGCAGAGCAGCAGCTGTTTCTGTGCTGCGCGCGGCGGTACATTTGAATTACACCGGGCAGCGGCACAATATGAACTGTCAGGAAGACTCGGGTCTCATGGTCTAACTAACCTTATTTAACAGAAAATAAAATGGCAACAACAGGGCTTAGGAGCAGTGGTCGCGTTAACCGAATACCCCCCGTCAGCGCGAGTGAGTGATACACTGGGGCACTCGACGGATAATAATGGATTATGACGGAAATGTTACAATCCTGTCCGTCAAAATGACTGACAACGAAAAAGTCTAAAGCCACCACTGCTTGGGAGAAAGAAACAATGTGATATTTGGGCCCATTTTCGCTACAATGAGTCGGAGAAAAAAAGCGAATGCATTGTTTCATCAGAAGGGAAGCAATGTGGCCAAAACACAGCTGGTAAAAACACCACAAACCTGATACTCTCTGCAAAGCTGCTTTCTTAATCATTCAACCTGTGTTTTTCATCAAATAAGGACAAGATAATCTTATTTATTTATATACTAAAATGACAAATTATTGGTTTTGGCTAGACTACTTTACTGAAATGTTCTATATAATCTGATGACTAAAAAAGACTCAACCGTTTTCATTGACAAAAAGTAGACTAAAATAATTAGTTTTCTTTGACTAAAATAAGACTAAAATGCTCAGACCTTTAGTCGACTAAATCTTGACTAAAATGTTTACTGTTTTAGTCGACTAAAATAAGACTAAAATGCTCAGACTTTTAGTCGACTAAAACTTGACTAAATAAAAACAGGATGAAGGTGACTAAATATGACTAAAACTAAAAAGGAAATTTAACACAGGACTAAGACTAAAACTAAATAAAAAAATAGCTGACGAAATTAACACTACTGCAGGGTCTGCCAGTCTCTAGATCATTCCACCCTTGCACACTGCAGGCAGAAACGCCTCTGCTTAGCATGCTTCGAGCCAAACCACATCAGGAAGAACTGTCCTAACCGTCAGGCTGGCCGAGGTTCTCCGGCTTTCCCGCCACAGAATTCTCAATCTTTAAACTAACTGGCCCGCATTTAGTGAGGGAATGTGTGGGAAACAGAGAAGAAACCCTCAACAGTGGTGATATTGAAACTAATTATATAAAAGCATGCGCAGCAGCACCAGCCGATGCTAAGGTAATAGTGCAAAATACACAGAGAGTGGGCCCTTTTGATGAGTTGTTTTACACCCCTGTTAGCATTAACAACACATTTCAGGTGCAGGGGATGCTTGACTCTGGTTCCATGGCTTGTACTCTCAGCGAGCAGGCAGAGCAGAAGATGTTGAGTGAGAATATACTCTCAGAATCCATTCCTTTGACTCAAGAGATTGTGCTAATAGGCTGTGGAGGGACACTTAGCAAACCCAAGTGTATGTACGAAGTGGAAATGAAACTGTATGGGGAGAGCTGTATCGTACCTGTCCTTGTGGTGCCTAGCCAACGAGATGACTTAATCATAGGCACAAATGTCATCAGATTTATCATGCATCAGCTGAAAATAACCAGTGACTATTGGCGCCTGGTTTCCAGTGGCAATCTTCTCCCAGAGTGTGAACAGTTCCTTGATCTCATGGCAAACTCATCCAGGTGGAGAGGCGAGGAGCTTCCAGACAGAATAGGGACCGTTAAATTCCAGCATGCGGTTACGCTAATGGCTAAGAAAGAACATCTTGTTTGGGGTAAGTTGCCAAATAACGCTCCCATGTCTCCAGGCAGCACAGTAATAGTTGAGCCCACCTCATCCAAGTGCATGCCTCGTAACATCATGATCGGGCGTGTTATTACACCATTGTGGGGTGACAGATGGATCCCAATGAAAGTCAAAAACGTGTCAGACAAGCCTATCACCCTGAAAAGAAACAGCAAGTTGGCCGACGTGTTCCCCTGTCTAGCTGTTGAAGAGTTTGAGGTTTTTCAAGGTACCAGCCAACTCAACAACGTTAAGGAGGAGGAAAGTCTAGGCAAGGCTAAACCTACAGATTTCAAGCAGCGACTACAACAGGTTGGACTCACTGAGGTTGATATTGATCAGTGCCAGGCTGGCCAAGGAGGGAAGGAGAGGTTGGTCGCGCTGCTTGAAAAGTACAATGACATTTTCTCCAAACATTCTATGGACTGCGGTGAGGCAGAGGGCTTCAAGCACCGCATCAGGCTCACTGATGAGAGACCATTCCGTCTCCCTTACCGGCGGGTGCCACCAGCCCATTACCAGAAACTGCGACAGGTCCTTTCAGAAATGGAAGAACAGGAGATCATCAGGAAGTCAGTAAGTGATTATGCCTCTCCCCTCGTACTTGTGTGGAAAAAAGATGGCAGTTTGAGACTGCACAGACTTCAGGTGGCTGAATGCGAGGACGCTCAAGGATGCGCACCCATTACCACATCAGTCAGACTGCTTGGCTGCCCTGGGTGGGAACACCTACTTCAGCACAATGGATCTGACTTCTGGCTTCTATAACATCCCAATGGCAGAGGAGGACAAGAAATACACTGCATTCACTACTCCAATGGGACTGTATGAATTCAACAGGATGCCCCAAGGTTTGTGCAACAGTCCTGCCTCATTCATGCGCATGATGCTCAGCATATTTGGAGACTTGAACTTCATCAGTTTGCTGTGTTATCTTGATGATCTGCTTGTGTTTGCTGCAACTGAAGAAGAGACGTTGGAGAGGCTGGAGGTTGTTTTTCAGAGGCTCAGGCTTCACAACCTTAAACTGAGTCCAAAGAAATGCCACCTGATGAGATCTTCAGTCAAGTTCCTAGGTCACATTATAGATGGTAATGGAGTGGCTATGGATCCAGCAAAAATGTAGGTCATATCAAAAATGTCAAAGTTGGACCTGATGGAAGACGATGGTTGCACACCATCAGTAAAGAGGATAAAGTCTTTTCTGGGGATGGTGTTCTACTATCAACATTTTATCTCTAACTGTTCTGCTATGGCCAAGCCACTGTTTGCTCTTACTGCAGGCCAAAAGAGACGAGGGAGAGTCAAGCTAAACTCCAATACCGGCTCCTTCAGGAAACTGAAACCCTCTGATTGGACAGAGGAATGTGATGCGGCTCTTTGTAATCTGAAAGACAGTCTCTTGAGCTACGTCGTCCTCTCACACCTAGATTTCTCTCGCCCTCTGATTCTATCTATTGATGCCTCTCTGGACGGGCTAGGGGCCGTGCTATCACAGATACCAGCTGGTGAAGAGAAAGCACGTCCCATTGCATTTGCAAGTAAGACTCTCAGTGGCTCTCAGAAGAGATATCCCGCCCATAGGCTTGAGTTTCTGGCCCTGAAATGGAGTGTGTGTGAAAAATTTAGCCACTGGTTAAAAGGCCATGAATTTACAGTATGGACTGATAATAACCCTCTTACCTACATCCTGACGAAATCGAAGCTTGATGCGTGCGAACAACGCTGGGTGTCTAGGCTCGCTCCTTACACATTCGACCTGAGACATATACCTTGCACCAAGAACATAGTGGCTGATGCTCTCAGCAGAGATCCTTTCGCAAGATCAGTAAGCCACAGGCTCATCACAGAGCAGTACAGTCACCTTCTTGCTGAAGCCGAGGGTGTTAGTCACGACGGCATTCAAGACACTTTCCGACTCAAAGTCCAGTGTCAGCGGATGAAGAAGTTACCTGGTGGCAGCATTAAGTCTCGATCTGACCCCCTCATGTGTCACAGTGATTCTGGAGCTGTCAAGGCTCTTTTGGATGTTCATGCTCAGTGGGAGATTGCTGCCGAGACGAGAGCTGTGGAGTTGGCTCAGACTGTCCAGGATATGTTGCTGCCGGGCCAAGACTCCCTTCCTGTGTTCTCGTTAGAGGAACTCAAGCACAGTCAGGAATTTGATCCGATTATTTCAAAACTCCTACCATTTGTGCTTCGCAACCGCCGTCCTTCCAGACGTGAACGATCAGGACTAGATGCCAAAGTTATGGTTCTCATCAAACAATGGGAGAGACTGAAGGTTCAGAATGGTGTCCTCTATCGGGTCACCAAGGATCATTTCAGTAAACAAAAGAGGCATCAGTATGTTCTGCCTGACAGTCTTAAAGAAAAAGCATTACATGGCATTCATGATGTTGCTGGGCATCAGGGACAGGCTAGGACCTTGCATCTAGCAAGACAGCGGTTCTTTTGGCCGAAGATGGAGTCTGATGTCAAAGAGTATGTCAAGTGCTGTCAAAGGTGCATTCTGGTGAAGACACCAGAACCCTCTGCTCGAGCCCCACTTGAAAGCATCAGGACGTCGGCCCCCATGGAGTTAGTGTGCATAGACTTCTGGAGTGCGGAGGATAGTAAGCAGCACTCAGTGGATGTTCTTGTCTTGACAGACCACTTCACAAAGCTAGCACACGCTTTTCCATGCACTAATCAGACTGCAAAACAGGTCGCCAAGAAGCTGTGGGATCATGTGTTTTGTGTGTATGGCTTTCCAGAGCGTGTTCACTCCGATCAGGGAGCTAATTTTGAGCATAGCAGAATTGCTCAAACTTTCCGGAGTCTCCAAATCACACACTACTGCATACCATCCAATGGGAAATGGAGGAACGGAAAGATTCAATCGAACACTTGGGAATATGCTGCGGTCTCTCTCTCTAAAAGAAAAACACAAGTGGCCTCAACAGATACAAGCTCTGACTTTTGCATATAATGCAACAGTACATGAAACAACAGGATATGCACCGTTCCAGCTTATGTTTGGCAGAACCCCGAGGCTCCCTGTGGATGTGATGTTCAAGCAAGTGTTGCATGATCCAGTGGTTGTTGATTACAAAAGCTATGCCAAAACGCTCATGTCACATCTTCATGAAGCAGTAAGAATTGCCCAAGAACACAGCATCAAAGAACAGGACAAACAAGCAAGTGGTTACAACAGAAAAGTGAGAGGCACTCACCTGAACTTAGGGGACAGAGTGCTCATTGCAAACAAAGGTGAGAGAGGAAAGAAGAAACTGGCTGACAAATGGAGTGCAATTGTGTACACAGTTAAAGACAGAAACCTGCAGACACACACATACAAGCTGGTGGACAGTAGTGGAAACACTAAGATAGTTCATCGAAACCTGGTCTTAGACATCAGCTTTTTGCCTGTGGTGACAACTGGAGAAGACTTGTGTGATACTGAAGTGGAGGAAAGGTCGTATATGACTGATTCCCTGGACTCTTTGGAGGAGGAGGAGGAGGAGGAGGAGGAGGAGGAGGAGGAGGAGGAGGATTCAAGAGGCAGGACCAGTACGTGGATAATGAGTGGATCAGAGGAAACCCGGAGTCAAATGATTATGAGTGAACGATCGTCTGAGGTGGATCAGTCAAGTCAGGGCATTCCAGAAGTGGACTGGTCTGCAGATGGTCCAATTCAGTGCTTCCCAAATGACCAGAACCGGTCCAGCAGAGACACTAACTTCGACAGTTTAGTTGCAGGGGCTGATTCAGACTCATCATTCAGGACACCTAAACACTCAGTCACATCCTGCAGACACAGGTCATGTCACAGTTACACAGGTACAATCGACAGTAGAAACTGAACCTGTAGTCAGGACCAGGGCAGGCAGGGTTAGCAAAAGAGTCAATCGATTAATTGAGTCCATGGTCCAAAAGCCTTTTGATTTAAGGGGTTTTGTGAGTTCAGTTAACCAGAGATCTCAGTCACTACTTACACTGTTTTAAAGTGACAAGCTTGTAGTTTTTTTGTTTTTGTTTGTACCTCTGATCTGGTGAATATGCTTTTTAAGGGACAATGTCTAATGTATGTGTTTTGTGTAATATGTTACATGTTTGAGAGTAGCAGGGAGTTGTATGGTGTACAAGGCATCATATTGATCTAGGAGGGACTAAGGCTTGATCTCCCTTATGTTTTCTCTGAACCTATATAGTAGGTGGCTTTTACAGCCGATGGGAGAGCTAAGAGTTTTTCAGTTAACCCTGCACAAGTTTGATGTCAGTTGTCTTGGAGGTCAGAATGGTTTATTCAGAGGTACACTATGGTCTGAATTTTTGCGAAATATAGGAGGGGTGTATGTAACCGATGTATAACTTCACTTGTTTATATTTCAGTAAAATCATTGTCCATACTTTATTTGTAAAACTTGTCACTGTCACTTTATATTTTAGATGCTTTTATTTTGAAAAGTACATTTTATTTTGGTACTCTTGGCACCGGCACATTTCTGCAGACTCGCGCGGCTTTCCTCAGTTAGCTTCAGGCTGCACTGAGGAGAAGTAAGTGGAACGACTGGTGTCATAACTGTTGTATTTTATATGTTAATAGATTGTGTAATGTTACACTTCACACAAGCCAAACCTATTTGCAGTTAATATTTATATTTTGCCGTGTGTGACTAGTTTATATAATGTGCAGCGCTTCAAACTGTTTGGGAGCTTTCTAAAGTTTAGCTAAGCTAACCTAACATGTGGGTGTTTTCTTCCACTGAAGGTGTGAAGCTAGAAAGCTGATGAAGCGATTTCCTGCTCTAATTGCTATATTCTGTTTTGCACAGGTATGTGGGTATTCTTTTTGTGTTTGTAACTGAAAATTGTATTGTTTGTTATGTATACTTTCCTGAGTTAGCTTCAGGCTGCACTGAGGAGAAGTGTGAAGCTAGAAAGCTGATGAAGCGATTTCCTGCTCTAATTGCTATATTCTGTTTTGCACAGAGAATAAATCCCGTTTGGCAAGAAGGAAGTCGTTCTCATTTACACAACGCATACACAACGCAGAGACCACATGTGGCGTCAAACCAGACCGGTTACAGTAGCAGTAACATTAGTTATGATCATAGCAGTGCAGTGTGTTTAAACGTTATTGGTTTTTTGTTTTATTCAAGGATTCAAAGGTTTTATTGTCCTAACCAGTGATGGGGTTACTCAAAAAAAGTAATATATTACATAATACTCATTACTTTTTTTTAAAGTAATAAATTACTTTACTTCTTTACTCTCTACATCAATCAATGTTTATTTATATAGCCCAATAGCACAAATATTACATTTGTCTCAGTGGACTTCACATTTTGTACAAAATATCAGTATGACAATACATAAAGTAACTTGTTACATTACTCTTTACATTACTTTCGCGTTATTCAGCAACAGCCTACAGATGTAGCACTCCAGATAGGACTCCACCCAGCAGATTCCAACCAAAAACCCAGGGGATCCCAGTGGCTGGGGGGCGTTGCCAAATTGGTAGAGGTCAGTTGCCAAATGTCCCCATGTGTTCAATTACAGGATTTAACCATGAGATGGCGCTTCATTCACAAATACACAAAGACAACTGGGTGTTGTAGGCCTTAGGCCACACGAGGACGAAAACGGCTAAACGCATAGGATTAACGCAAACGCAATCCCAAAAAAGCTTCCGTCCACACGCAATAGTTATCCGGATAGTGTCTGTCCACACGAGACAGCTCCGTTTAGCTCCAACCGCTGGAGAAGCTGCAGTACATATGCAGGAGCCTTTCAACCCACCAGCTTTTATAGAGAAAATAAGTTATATAATAATTAACCAGAGAATAGTGAGAAACATGTTTCTCACTATTTTATGCATATAAACAACAGGCTACTGTGTGTGTGAGGAATCAGCTGTTTATTTAATATGAGTTTCATTGTGTCTGCATCCATCACTGCTCTCCCTGGTTGCAATACACAAAGACAGCTAACTGTAAACTTGTCACTCAGAGGGAGGTGAGGGCCATGGCTGATGGGCCATTAGGTGTGTAAACACACAGATCACCTGAGAGCTGCCGTTTCATTCACACTATTTAAAAAAAAAAAAACGGTCTGATTTTAACATTGCACAACAATGAACTCAATGTGTGATTGTTATAGCAGTAATATTAAACACTAATAATACAGTAAACTATTAACAATAGTATAATATTATAGCCCGTTTGCCCATGGTGAGATGACGAGGCTTCATTACAAATTAAACTATTTTTAGTGAATTACTGAGTTTGGGCAAGTTAATAAGGTTTTAATGAAGTTAACTACAGTATATTCATATTTGTCAGTGCTTTCATGTCAATTTGGCGAACATAAACATAAATTATCGTGGTGAAGATCATGATTAAATTAGGATTACAAGTCGGTAGTGAGAGCTGCTACATTTCCTCCTGTCGGATGTGATATAAAAACAAACCGATTATTTTTCTAGTTGTAAACTCACGTGGATTAAACTACATTTATTAATGCTTTCATGTCAATTCGGTGAACATATGATACATTAAATGATCGTGAGGATGATGATTAAAAATCGTTTGTATGAGCCGGTCTGCATTTCCTGATGAAAAAACAAACCGATGGTTTTGTACTTACGCCAACGTGGATTAAACAACATTATTTTGTTAAATAAAAACATGGTGATGTTTTGTAAATTATTACATGTCTCTTATTTAGCACAGAATATGATCCTATCCGTGACATATGGATCTTAACAAATATCCGCTATATCAGATAACTCTACTGTAGATCTATCAGCTGTTTATTTCACATGTGTTCCAGTGTAGCAGCTTTTTAATCACTGCTCCCCCTGGTGGATCCATGATCCATTGCAGCTGGTTTCATTATAATTACATGTATTTATCAAGTCCTGCGGGGGGTTTTCCTTTTAGCAGGGGCCCACCCTGTGCAGATCACGGACCCACATGGGTAGGGGCGTCCGAAATGAGGTGCTACATCTGTATGACTACAAAATGAAAGAAGAATTTTTAACCTGACATTATCCAATGTTCAGAATTGTGTTCCTGAAATGTATTAAAATATGCTCATATTTAATGAGATTATGGCTAATTTGCATATTTAAATATTCTATTTCAGAAAACTTGTAATACAAAAAACAATTGTCTTAATGTAAGTAATTAACTGGATAAATGTATAGCTGATATCTTTAAGTTAAAACAATTACCCTATTCACCTGTAGTGTCTCGCCTTAAGACAAAACATACGACCGGATATCTCTACTTTTCTTTAAATTGGCATCACAGTGACAGATGGGTTTCAAGATAGCATTTCTACCAATGTCTTCCTCTTCCTTTGCTTTCCACAACTGAATGCAATTAAAGGCCCTGACACACCAAGCAGTCACCAGAGGACTAGCCGACGCTGAAGTCGGCTGTTGCCTGGCCGTGTTCTCCTGCGTTTTGGCCATGTGTCGCACGGGAACACACCGCACCGACTTCAGTGCGTGAGTGGCAATAACTCTCCTTACCAGCAGGCGGCGGTAGTGTGTATTCGTCATTCAAAAGAGGCAACAACCGGAAGACAGAGAAGAAGAACAGACCGTGATATAAACAACAACAAATAGCGTGTGCGTTCCATTTTCCCTCTCGTCCATCTAAAACATGTTTCGTGCGGCACTGGAGCTATCAGCCATTGCAGTGTTACTTGTGGAAGACATTCTCAAGCAACAGTCTCTCAAGAAGCGGAAGCGAAGAATTAGGAGAAACCGCACTAAATGGGTGAAGTCATGGATACTACAGCGAGAAACTCATGGGGCTTTCCCGAACCTGTGTCGAGAGCTCAGCTCAGCTCTTTCTCTGAAGCACACAAATAAACGATGTAAGCATTGTGGCTAGTTAGCATGTCCAATTCATATCTATATGCAGTGCCAAACTGCACAGCTAGCAACAGCTAGCAACAAGATAACAACAAAACACAAGGTTGAAATAACAAATTACATTTCACGTTAACCTCACTGTACACTGGCAAACAATAAAAAGCCAACAGTATCTGCTAAAGAGCTCAATTGATGAAAAAGATAATCTTACCCGAGAAACCAAGTTGCGTTTCAATCTCTCGCCAGAGTCCGGTTTTCACTACTCGGTTAGAGTATCTTTTCTCCGTAATATCATACAGAGCTGGCCTCTCCTGGATCAAGGTGAACATGTTGAATCGGCCATGCATCGGGTCTGGCAGTCCAAATAAGGCGTGTCACGGTCGACGGTGCGGGACACACCAACCTGACTACGGCGCCGCGAATGCCCGACAGCCTCTGACGGCCTCTGACTCCCAAAATCGGGTTGGTGTGTCAGGGCCTTAAAGCCCACTCAAATACTCAGGGATTGGTCAATACTACCTACTGCAATATCAAAATCTTAACCAGTTGCCTACAGATTCTGTATTCATAAGCAGATAACTGTTCATAGAATTAAGTGTTAACATTAAGAGATTAAGTTGGTTAGGATAAATGTTCCTTGTACTAAGACAAATAAATGAAAGGAACACTCCTAGGATACAAATGATATATTCAAGCAACTATTAAGGGCACTATTGTAGTGCTAACGGCTCTTTACAACTTTCCCTTTTTCAGGGCCTAGGAGCTGCCTGAGGCTTAGCCTTTTCTGTGTATATATCCTCTTTCCACACTCACTGGCTCTACCTTCTTCCCACTCTCATTCATACTCTCTGTCTTGATCTCCTCTTCTAAATTAAGCTGTTTATGTAACGCTGGAATTGTAATGTGACAGGTGTGGTTAAAGCTGTTTTTAATTGATCAAAAGGTAGATTTTGATGTGGTCATCAGAAATAACAGGTTCAAGTTTGGACCGTTAAAGCAACATAGATAATTAAAACAGACGTGCGCACAGTGATGAGCGGGCCCTCGCGTCTATGTGCCTGTCGGGGAGGGCAGCCGGTCGCACCGGCGTCAAGTCGACGCGCGCAAGTCCTCCGAAATGAGCCGTTTGTCAGTTCTCTCATTTCCGCATCCCAGACTCCTCGGTCCTCCGGCAGCGACCCGGAAACGGATGTCAGCGCACCGTCTCGAAGGAAAACAAATTTCTCTAAAGGTTCGTCGAGGATCGATTATCGAGGAGGCTGTCTGGAGGAGCCGTAACCGAGGATACACTGATTTAGAGGAGAGAGGAGTCTCTCTGGAGGAGCTATAACCGAAGGTACACTGAGGTAGAGGAGAAAGGAGTCTATCTGGAGGAGCTATAACCGAGGGTATACTGATATATTCTCCGGAGTCAACATTTATCTATTTTGGGGTGCACATCTAGCTGTTTGCTGTCCATATTTCTTTATGTTAAAAACTGTTTGCCACTGATGGCAACCAAAGGCCAAGAAGTGGTTGACATTTTTTCTGAATGGTTGCCAATGGCAACCTGACAACCGTTACTGTCGAGCCCTGCACTAATCACATCTCCCCTGGATGTTAGGCTATTTTTTTTTTTTAATACAACTGCGCTTTCATTGTGACGCGATGTTTACGGTGAGAACAGCTGCTGAGGTCAGTGCAGAAAGCAGAACAGTGTGTATAATATATATCGCTCAATAATATACCTAAAAGATATACATTACACACTTTATTTGTATGCTTTAGGACAGGGGTGTCCAACTCAATTTCATCGTGGGCCACATTAGAATTATGGTTGCACTCAAAGGGCAGGTGGTAACTTTAAGACTATATAAATATACATAGATAAATATATATAATATATATAAAATAATGTATTATTTTACAATATTTCCACTGCATTGGATTATTATCTGATAGGGTAATAACTTCATAATTAACTACGTCTGAAAGCAGAAGTCTGGGGCAAATAATTGCAAGTAATTGCAAGTCTCTTCAGTGTGCATCTCACAAAATGAGATGCATTGTGGGACATGTATGGGCAACGTGCTCCTGTAAAGCGGCACGTGACCTTATAATAAAGTAATTATATTCTTTGCAAGCACTTGTGGGCCACATAAAATGAAGCGGCGGGCCGAATTTGGCCCCCGGGCCTTGAGTTTGACACCCCTGCTTTAGGAGATATCTACAAATAAACAGTAGATATTTTTCATGAAACCATATAGTGCTGCACATTATAATATATACAAAGGCTGTAGCCTGATATTTATTATATGCTTTAGGACAGGGGTGGCCAACCCGCGGCTCTCGAGCCGCTTGCGGCTCTTTGCCTAGTTTCATGTGGCTCTTCAGTTCATATCGAATTGTATATGTGTGAGTTTGGGGGAGAGACACTGACTCCTGACTAGTGTTGCACGGTGTACCGATACTTGAAAGGTACCGCGATACCCTGCCGTTAAAAACATTACGATTCCTCCGTTTCATTAGTATCGGTACTTTAAGAATGACGGGGGAAAGTACTCCGGTGAGAAAGCGCCGTTTAATAAGAGCCGTGTGTGTTCAGCGCTCTGCTTCCATTCCCTGCACTGCAGCCGTGCCTGCAGTCCCTCCCTCTCAAGTACGCTCTAAGTCCCTCCCCTCTCTCGTGCACGCGCTAGCTGCCAGAGCATGTGAGAAAACGAGAAGCATGGCTGCAAGTGGGAGTGCAACTACCGCTGCGCCTCGGCTTGTTGACAAAAAAGACGCCAGAAGCGAAATGTGGAAGTATTTTAGCGATATCTCTGACAGTGAGGGCAAGCCTACGGACACCACGAGGCCTGTCTGTAAGAAATGTATTTTATTTAATACGGATTCTTGTCATTTATTTCATTTATTGTTCTCATTGTTTAAAAGTTTGTGTTATGGTTATGGTTCTGGTGTGAAATAAAGCACAATAATTACATTTAAGACTGTTTCCCTTTTTTAAAGAAAAGTATCGAAAAAGAATCGGAATCGCAATTCTTGACTTGGTATCGAAACCAAAATGTTGGTACCGTGACAACACTACTCCTGACAGTTAAACCTGATATTTAGTAGGTCTGTTAAGTACTGAATGCTGATCATTCTGACGTAATTTGTCCGGTCAAAGTTGTTTGGGCTCGGATAAAATTGCTCCGTTACTTTCGCCCCGTGTTACTTTCGTCCCGTGTTACTTTCGTCCCGTGTTACTTTCGTCCCGGCTCTCCCTACGTGTGTATGTGTGGTGGTGTCAGGTGTCAGTATGAGAGGACGACAGCGCGTCTAATTTTGATGTGGCCCAAGAGCCAATCACAATAATACCTGTGATGCAGTGAACCAATCACCTTTGAGGGGGGGGGGACACCTATCGTTGATTAAACACTATCCAGTGTTTCCCCTACCATTGTCTTGGAGGGGCGCTGCGCCCCGCCAACGGAGCCCCCCCCTGAAATTCAAGGTGTTTAAAAAATATATATAATTTCTTTTTTTTAAATATATATATATTGCACCAAATTGCAAATAATCTATAACTACTGTCACTTTTCACATTGAACATGTGCTCTTTTATTAAATAAACTAAACACTTTCATTTGAAGTTGTGAGTTTAGGGTTTTTGACCCTAAGAAACACTGATGCATTAATCAATAACAATAATCCACAGCTCCTCTCTCTGCTCCAGAGGATTTAAAAAATATATATCCAAATGCCACAAAAATGCATCAGTGACGTGGTTGAAATCTTGTCTCCAGAAAACTGAAACAAGCGGTATCAGTGACTGTGTGTTTGATGTGGCTTTTTGCAGTAACAGAGAAAAAATGTGGCTCTTAACCTCTGACTGGTTGGCCACCCCTACTTTAGGAGCTGTTTGTGTTTGTTGTACAATGTGTACGTGTGTTTTGTAGAGTGTATGTGTGTGTTGTACATTGTGTAGGTGTGTGTGTGCGTGTGTGTGTGTGTGTGTGTGTGTGTGTGTGTGTGTGTGTGTGTGTGTGTGTGTGTGTGTGTGTGTGTGTGTGTGTGTGTGTGTGTGTGTGTGTGTGTGTGTGTGTGTGTGTGTGTGTGTGTGTGTGTGTGAGAGTTGATGCGCCGGGCAGAGAGGTGGGTCTCAGTAGCTTAAAGGTCCCATGTCATGGCCATTTCTACTGATCATAATTCCATTGTTGAGGTATACTAAAATAGATTTATATTGTGTAATTTTCCAAACTCACATTGGTTTCTCATACAGTATCTCTGTAAAGTATGTGTATTCACTCTCTCTCCTAAACGGCTTGTTGGAGCTCCTGCCCCCCCCCCCCTCCCTGTGAGCCCAGTGTGCTCTGATTGGTCGGGACATTGCGAGGCTCGCTGCTTAGTGAGCTGGCTTACTGGTGTGGTTTCCAGGTCGGCGATACAGCGAGACAGCGCGAAACTCATCCTGAGCACACACAAACACTCACAGCCGAAGTAAACACAATAAGTGTGGCTTGATATTGAGTAAGAAAAAGGTTTATAAACACTGTGAGAATGGGTCTGCGGAGAGCATTTCTCCACGATCCTAACTCGTCTATTACCAACCAGGGAGCTCTATGCAAGTCAATGGGACTCCCTGTTAGTTGAAAATGTACGCTAAAGGTCCCACTGCGTTTGATAGTGATGCCAAGGGATCCTGGTGTGTGAAGAGCTCCCGATTGGTCCATTTTGGTTCCGGGAACCATATGACGTCATGCAGTTCCCAGAAAAAACAAATGGAAAAAGAGAAATCTCCAACGAGGCGTTCTTGGGCAGCATAGACAGGTATTTTCTGTGTTAGAGTTTTACACGCTACAGGGTGTACTTTGAAGGTTTTGACTCTGCAGACCGTTTACATGCATAAAAACCTTCATAACACACAAGGGGACGGGTAATAACCAGAAAAGCATGACATGGGACCTTTTAAGGTAGTATCTGACATATAAATGGTCAAAAATGGTACATTCTCCGTTAGCCTACGAGCTCCACATTCAAGCGATCGACTATTCCGTCGCAATGTAGCATCACATTGGATATGCGCTTAACTTATCCTGGATTGGAATTTTTCCGATCATTTCCCTGGGAGGAGTTTGAAAAAATGTGCTTAAAATGCATGAAAAACGCACATTCTTCAATATGGCCAACTTCCTGGGGGGCGGGGCTAATAAAAACCAATTTGAAATATGTCCACAATCATAAGAGCAATGTGTATACAGCGTTTCGTGAATATCGGTAAAACTGTATGTGAGTAGTTTGGATTAATTTGTGACATGTAAATCGTCAAAAATGGTACATTCTCCGTTAGCTTACGAGCTCCCCGTATGAGCAATAGACTATTCCTTTGCAATTTAGCATCATATTGGATATGGACTGAACTTGTCCTGGATTGGAATTTTTCTGATCATTTCCCTAGGAGGAGTTTGCAAAAATGTGCTTAAAATGCAAATCTTTCAAAATGGCCGACTTTCTTGGGGATGGGGCTAATGGAAGCCAATTAGAAATATGTCCGCAATTCCATGAGGAATGTCTGTGCTAACATTTGTGAAGTTCAGAGAAACTATATGTGACCCGCTCTATCGAAATCAGTCGGAAGTCGCAACGGCTCATTTCAAGATAAACGTGGATTTGCGTAAAAAAACGTTGTTTCGGGGCTTGGGTGTTTTGTTTGATTTTATACAAACAAAGTCTTGTCTTTCAGAATATGAAACTTTTATTTTCAAAAACACACAATACATTTTTGAAGCTTGTAAAGTCTTGGCTTTCAGAATATTAAACTTGTTTCGGCAAATTCAGATGATAAATACAACTTTGAAGCTTGTAACGGCATAATTACAAGCGGAGAACGGAGTAACTTAACTTCACAGCAGGCATAACAACAGCCGGTGTTTCTCGTGAGGGTTTTTTTCCCGGGAAACAAACACAATACACACAAACGCAAAATTACACAAACGTATTGTGTGAAAATAAATGTAAGATGTTGTTT
The DNA here is from genome assembly GCF_902827115.2 of Pseudochaenichthys georgianus. NCBI lineage: Eukaryota > Metazoa > Chordata > Actinopteri > Perciformes > Channichthyidae > Pseudochaenichthys > Pseudochaenichthys georgianus. The sequence continues at coordinate 34,882,692 of NC_047512.1, forward strand.
AATTGATGATATATTTATGATCCACATCACGTATTCAGTTTTGGCGGCATTTCTTACAGGTTGTCAAAAGGTCTTCTGATCAGGGCTCTATAAATAAATATCTACGGCAGATATGTAATATTTAATGCAGCCGAACCGTGTATTAAAATGCCGTTATGTGATGACTTTCAAAGAGAAAAGCAAGCACACTCGGAATGAAGTATTATTTTATTTTTAAAAAATGTTTTCGGATTTCACATGGCATAAACACCATTTCCCAACGTGCATCTAAACCATCCAATCACCGAGCTGAGGATCTTGCCTACGTCTGTTTCCGGGATTTGTTTATGACGATGTGATGTGAGATGTGAGACTGGGTTGGAAATTGCACAGGGGAAAATAACGTATCTGTGCCACAATTTTAGATGCGGATTTTGTTAAACTAATAAGTTTGCGCTGTGGACCAGCACTATAAATTGACGAGAAAGGGTGTAGCAATAAAGATAACACCATTAAACAGTTACACAACATAACAGAAATAATATCGATAGCAGCGTCCCTAGCAACCACCTTGGTAGCAATGAAAACGTTGTATGGACACAATTTCCTGAAGTAATCTTCGTAATAACTAGCAAACTAAAGATCATGTACATCCACTGCACACATAATCTGAAATAACAACTCATATTTCTCGCATCAAATGACATCAACACGCATTTTAATGGCCAAACTAACCTTAAAATAGGCATTTTCCACCGAGAATAAAACAAAGGTCGGCCATGTTTTTTTTCCCTGAAGATCACGTGACATAGACGCCAGCCATTGGAAATGAATGGTGAAAAAAAACGTAGGGATCCTACAATTTCAGTGGCGTTTTTGTAGAAATACTACGTCCCAAGTTGTGGACCAACGTAGTTATTACACGTTTAGATGTGAGACTGGGTTGGCATTTATTTCTAAGCCCAGCCTTTTTGCAAATACGTTTTGATTAATGGTGGCCATATTTATCGACTGAACATGCTCATTTGCTAGGGTAATGTGCCTGACCCTCCACCAATGCTGTATACTAAGTTTGGTGTCGAAAAACAACATTTTTAAATGTAAGTGAATATTTCACTGTTTTGAACATTATGCTAAAAAAATCAAAGTAGGCGGAGCTTAGAGGTTCAAGAGGACCAAATGTAAAGCAGGTCCACCCGAATAAGTGTGCAAAATGTCAGGTCAAACAGACTTACGGTGCAACTAGGTACATTTTTCCAAAATTATTTACAGATAGGTGGCGCTAGCGAGCATGTTGGACAATTTGAACCCATTGACTCCAGAATGTCAAATTTCTCACCGGTTCAACATAACCTGGATATGTTTGAGTTAGCCGGTTGACCTAATCCAAAACATATGAGCTCTCGCTAAGCGGTCCTACGACGCGGGTTATCAAGTGGATCGCTCAAGCCAGCCGTGTCCTATCTAGTTAGGTGCACATTCGCGAGGCGAGGCGAGGCAAGGCAAGGCAGAGTCGGCCACTAACGGCTCGACAGTGATGTCAGAGTCTAACTCCCGCCTGCTCCAAATAAGGGCAAAGAGGCGGGACAGGGCGGGACCTGCTGCCACCGAGCGTGACGTTCCAGACCTAGCTCAGGCTAAGAAGCTAAGCTAACATGCTCTCAGTATTAAGCTAACAACCTATGCTAACAACACAGTCTATGCTAACAACCCAGCTCGCGGTCACTGCTTCTCGTTCCCGGCATATTCTGAAGGTAAGATACCCTGTAACTTTACAAAACTTGTCCTTTTGATTTAAATGTTCTTGAACCTACACTATACAATTGGTTTTTAAGTGCTTCACCGTTTTTCAAATATAAATGTCATTTGTAACTAAACTTTGTAAACTAGCAGAGATATGGCCAGTGTTGCGTGAATTACATTTAATTAATGAAATATGACTGTAGAAAAAGAAAGGTGCTTTTATATTGATTAAACCATTTTTATTTCTTTCAGCATTAAGAAAAAAGAAGATGGCAACCTCCTCCACGCCAAACTGCACAACCTGTAAGTTGATGGTCCTGGCTTACTTTACATGACTTCAGATGGTTGACATTACACACAAACATACTATACATATATGTATATATACATGTGTGCACAATTGTAGATAAACAGCACACAGTATATAAATATATATATATATATATATAAACTGTGTGCTGTTTATCTGTTTTTTGCTCTCTTGTTACTTTTAACCATACAGGTGTGATTTCATAGTTATTTTGTATGTTATTGTCAAAGGAACAAAATGAGCAACCCTTTATACTTAATTTGATATTCCTCATTATCTGAAGCATTTGTTACTCTCATTTATTTTCTTCCCATAGTGACTGTATGGATAATCGAAGACAGCTATGTCCAGGCATGGAGCCCAGAGAGCTACAGAGACCATCGGCAGCAACCTTGGCCTCGACCTGAGGGTGTGCTGGTTCGGTTGGGGTGGAATGCGCTGGAGAGGTGTCCTCCCTTTCTTTTCCTACTCCCTGCGAGGAAGAGCAGTCCCGGATGTCCTCCTCATCCACTGTGGCGGCAATGACTTGGGGGATGTGCCCAGTGTTCAGTTGCTGAACCAGATGAAGGAGGACCTGCACCAGCTTCACCATCGGCACTCTGGCATGAAGATCATGCTCTCCCAGAGGCGCCGGTGGAGGGCTGGTGCAAATCCTGTCAAAATTGACAAGGCCCGGAAGTTTGTTAACAGTGTTATGGCTACTTTTGTTCATAGCCTAAATGGTGTCATTGTTGACCACTCCAACATTAGACATGACAGTCCTGGGCTGTTTTTGCGAGATAGAGTTCATTTCACCCCTAGGGGAAATGATATTTTTTTAAAGTCACTAGCCAATTGCCTGAAAGATCACCTCCAAAGACTGTGAACTGCTAAAATGTCAGTATCACTGTTTTTGGATTTGGCCTTTAGAGTATGTATTCTAAGGCCCTTGCTAAACCAAGACTGTCATGGCTAATGTTGAGTTAGATATTACATCTGTAGCCATAACACTGTTAACATGGCTGCTCTTCCTCTTCCCCACATCCCCCCTCCCCTCTTCCCCCAATGGAAATAATTCTGTATTTATGTAAATATTGAAGATAAATTACATTCATATTTTCACTTCTTTTGTCTACTGCTTACTGAAAATGTTAGCTATCACATCCAAATGGGACTATCAAATGAAAGGATAAGCTTACCATACAATACAGAAAACATTACACATTAAGGCTCAAATCTTTTCCCAAGCCATAGCAGTCTGAAAAGAGTCCCAAGTTTAAAAACACAACATCTTGACAATGAATACTACGCTGTCATTTATCAGTGACAATGCAAACAACAAGAAGGTCTCCCCTAATCCCATGTATTTTGGCATCAAATATGTCATAATCATACCATAGAATGTAATTATGAAGTGCAATACCCACAATCCCTACAGGGTCGTAACGTCACAGAAGATAATACCTTTTAGAGAGTTTCGAAATTGTTCAGTATGCAGATAAATATTTGTTTTACAATAGAAAAAATGTTCTCCATAAATCTTCACACATGTTGTGAGCATCAACTTTAAATCTTTTGTCAACAAATAAAAAACATCTTAATTTCCTTTACGACAACATTTTGTTTATAACACCACTACATTAACAATAAGCATAGGAAAATGATAAATGTCAACATTTAAGATTGTGCTTTTACTCTTTATTTAATCAGATCTATTTCACATTGAAAATGTGATAAATACACATTGAAAGTTACATCTTGCATTTTATGAAAAGTAAAGGTTTCGAATCATTTTATGACTTAAGTACACTAGAAAATAAATTAAAGATGTGCAACAACTGTATCAGTAATTAAAATGATATAACTTATGTACAGAGTTGGGAGGGCTACTGTACTTGCCAAAAACACAACCAGTAACTTCATGTGAGTATCAAGATATAAAAGTAATGTAACGTGATGACTTTATTTTTTTTTGGATTACCTCAATATCAAATGCAATGCAAATAAACACAGGAGAGAAGAAATATTAATATGATTGTTTTACTTAAATGTATAATATAATACCATAAAGCAGATTCAGGCAGTAGGTGTATAGATTCACAATGAAAGTATTAGCCTACAGAACAGTACGGCTTCCAGAGAAGAGATACCATTTGATCATTTTACAACAAACACTATATGCTCTTTTTAGGTTTTGAATAAGATTGTAATCCTGAGTTTCCCTATTATTAAAAAAAGTAAAACTAATCCGATTACATCTTTTCCTATGTAACTAAGGATTACACTTTCCTTTTTTTCTATACGATCTTGATTCGTGTTAGATGTAATCCATTACTACCTAAGCCAATACAAGTCATAACTTTTGGAAAATTGTCTCAAGTTATAAATTATGCCTTCAATCTCTTTCACATGGAGAAGACATCCCATTGGCCGAGGCGTTGCAACTTCCCTCAAGCGTCCTACATGAAAGAAATATCACATGTTAGAAATGTGTGCAAAAACTATTCAGTATGACCCGTCTTAGTTTAAAGCCCAAGTGTAAGAGTGAACAGAGGCGGAGTCTGCCTGTTTTCCAATTTGTTTTGTATGTTGGCTGCTGCTACGCAAACCAACATCCTCCTCACAAGTATTGACTGTTGGAATGTCATTATGCTCCACATGTGGAACAACAAAGGCTTCTTCAGGTGTGTCTTGTATCATAATGATATTGCTCTGATCAGCAGCAAGACTGTTTTCACCACTACCATGGTCTACATCTGCAACCTCCTCATTGCTATTAACAGTCAAGCTGTCACAATTCACATGTTATGTCACGCTTGTAGTTTTGTCTGTGTTGGTGTTTTTCTTGTCTTTGGGTTTCCTGTCTTATTGTGTTAAGTGTTCACCCCCGTTTCCTGCCTGTCTGCTTTCTGTCTGTTTCCCTTCCTGATTACCCGATTGTGTTCACCTGTTGTCCTTGTGTTTCTCCTCCCCTGCCCGGCTGTTTCTCATCTGTGTTCAGTGTTGGGTCATTGTTTGTTGGTGACGGAGTTCACCGGAGAGTGTTCTGTTCTGTATTTGTCATTTATCCTTGGAATAAAGGGTTTCTCAAGAGTTATCTGCATTTGGGTCCTGCTTCCTTCACTCATCCGTGACAGAATGACCCAACCAGGAATGGACCCAGCAGACAGTTTGTACGCGGTGAAGTACAAGTTAACATGCTTGAGGAATGACTTTCGATATGCCTCCAGTACTGAAGAGAGGCAGTCAGTTATTTCTGCAGCACGCCAGGAGGTAACCTCAAGGCCCTGGTTGAGGGAGTTGCTCCCCGAGTGGGTGGAGGACTTTTTGTGCAGCTTTGAGGTCAAACCTCTTTCCCGGCCTGCTAGCTCCAGGCATGCTAGTTCCCTACCTCCCAATTCTCAACCTGACACCATACGTCTCGGCGTGTTCCGTCTGGAGTCAACCTCTGCTTCTTCCCCAGTTCCTGCTCCTGTCCAGGAGCCGTTCTCTGGAACTCTGGCTTTTGGAGGCCCACGGAGCCTCCAAAAGGCTCTTAAGAGAGGGAGTCGCAAGTCCAGACTAGCAGCCACGGTTCCAGTCCCGGCTCCAGCAGTCACGGTTTCGGCCCCAGCAGCCACGGTTTCGGCCCCAGCAGCCATGGTTCCTGCCCCAGTGCAGGCTCCCGCAGCCATGTTTCCAGCTCCGAGTCCGCCCCACACAGTCATGATCCGGGCTCCAGAGCTGGATCATACAGCCATGTTTCCGGCTCCAGGGCCGGCCCCAGCGGCTATGGTCCCGGCTCCGGGAGCGCCCTATACGGCCGTGTTTCCGGCGTCGAAGCTGGAGCTTATAGACAGGATTCTGGCATCAGCAGCCATGTTTCTGGCTGCTATTCCGGTCCCTGCAGCCAGGGTTTCGGCCCCAGTTCTGGTCCCAGCAGCCATGGTCCCGACCCCAGCTGCCTTGGTTCCAGACCCGGATCTGGTCCCGGCTGCCACGGTCCCATCTCAAGTTCCCTCTCCAGTTCCCCCTCGAGTCCCCTCTCTAGTTCCCCTCTCGAGTTCCCTTCTTTAGTTACTCCTCTAGTCCCCTCTGTAGTCCCTTCTCGAGTCCCCTCTCTGTTTCCATCTCCAGTTCCCTCTCGAGTTCCCTCCTTTAGTCCCTTCTCTAGTTTCCCTCTCGAGTTCCCTTCTCTAGTTACTCATCTATTCCCTCCTCTAGTCTCTCCTCTAGTCCCCTCTTTAGTCTCTGTTCGAGTCCCCTCTCTGTTTCCATCTCAAGTTCCCTCTCCAGTTCCCCCTCGAGTCCCCTCTCGAGTTCCCTCCTTTAGTCCCTCCTTTAGGCCCTCTAGTCCCTCCTCGGGTCCCCTCTCTAGTTCCCCTCTCGAGTTCCCTTCCCTAGTTACTCCTCTAGTCCCCTCCGTAGTCCCTTCTCGAGTTCCCTCTCTGTTTCCATCTCGAGTCCCCTCTCCAGTTCCCCTCTCGAGTCCCCTCTCGAGTTCCCTCTCGAGTTCCCTCCTCTGGTCCCTCCTCTGGTCCCTCCTCGAGTCCCCTCTTTAGTTCCCCTCTCAAATCCCCTCTCGTGTTCCCTTCTCTAGTCCCCTCTGGAGTCCCCTCTCCAGTCTCCTCTCGAGTCCCCTCTCAAGTCTCCGCTCGAGTCCCCTCTCCAGTTCCCCCTCGAGTCCCCTCTCGAGTTCCCTCTCGAGTTCCCTCCTCTGGTCCCTCCTCTGGTCCCTCCTCGAGTCCCCTCTTTAGTTCCCCTCTCCAGTCTCCTCTCGAGTCCCCTCTCAAGTCTCCGCTCGAGTTCCCTCTCCATTCCCTATTCAAGCCCCTACGCAAGTGTCGTTGGAGGTCCCGCCGTCTACTCTCCTGCCGGGGGTCCTGCCAACCCGGTGTCCTGTGCCGTTGGAGGTCCCGCAGAATACTCTTCTGCCGGGGGTCCTGCCAACCCTGTGTCCTGTGTCGTTGGAGGTCCCGCCGTCTACTCCCCTGCCGGGGGTCCTGCCAACCCTGTGTCCTGTGCCGTTGGAGGTCCCGCCATCTACTCCCCTGCCGGGGGTCCTGCCAACCCTGTGTCCTGTGTCGTTGGAGGTCCCGCCGTCTACTCCCCTGCCGGGGGTCCTGCCAACCCTTTCTCCTGTCCCGTTGGAGGTCCCGCAGAATACTCTTCTGCCGGGGGTCCTGCCAACCCTTTCTCCTGTCCCGTTGGAGGTCCCGCCGTCTACTCCCCTGCCGGGGGTCCTGCCAGCTCTGTGTCCTGTGCCGTTGGAGGTCCCGCCGTCTACTCCCCTGCCGGGGGTCCTGCCAACCCTGTGTCCTGTCCCGTTGGAGGTCCCGCCGTCTACTCCCCTGCCGGGGGTCCTGCCAACCCGGTGTCCTGTGCCGTTGGAGGTCCCGCAGAATACTCTTCTGCCGGGGGTCCTGCCAACCCTGTGTCCTGTGTCGTTGGAGGTCCCGCTGTCTACTCCCCTGCCGGGGGTCCTGCCAACCCTTTCTCCTGTGCCGTTGGAGGTCCCGCCGTCTACTCCCCTGCCGGGGGTCCTGCCAACCCTGTGTCCTGTGTCGTTGGAGGTCCCGCCGTCTACTCCCCTGCCGGGGGTCCTGCCAACCCTTTCTCCTGTCCCGTTGGAGGTCCCGCAGAATACTCTTCTGCCGGGGGTCCTGCCAACCCTTTCTCCTGTCCCGTTGGAGGTCCCGCTGTCTACTCCCCTGCCGGGGGTCCTGCCAACCCTTTCTCCTGTCCCGTTGGAGGTCCCGCAGAATACTCCCCTGCCGGGGGTCCTGCCAGCTCTGTGTCCTGTGCCGTTGGAGGTCCCGCCGTCTACTCCCCTGCCGGGAGTCCTGCCAACCCTGTGTCCTGTGCCGTTGGAGGTCCCGCAGAATACTCCCCTGCCGGGGGTCCTGCCAACCCTGTGTCCTGTGTCGTTGGAGGTCCCGCCGTCTACTCCCCTGCCGGGGGTCCTGCCAACCCTATATCCCGTGCCGCTGGAGGTTCTACCGGGGGCCCTGCCAGCCCCATGTCCATCACCGGTCTCGTCGGGGTTCCTGCCAACTCCTGGTCCTTTTCCGTGGGGGATCCTGCCGAAGCCTGTCCGACCGGCTCCGGTTTCTGTCCGGCCGACACCGGGTCCTGCCCGATCTCCGGAACTGGCCCATCAGCGCTTTCCTGCCCGGCCTCCTGATCCTGTCCGGTCGACACCGGCTCGAGCCCGGCCCCCTGAGAGCCGCGGTCTTCGCCCTCGAGCCCGGCCCCCTGAGAGCCGCGATCTTCGCCCTCGAGCCCGGCCCCCTGAGAGCCGCGGTCTTCGCCCTCGTGCCCGGCCCCCTGAGAGCTGCGGTCTTCGCCCTCGGGCCCGACCCCCTGACTCTTCCTGCCGTTGCCTTCGCCCTCGGACCCGGGTCCATGACTCTTCCTACCGCTGCCTTCGGTCCTCCATGGTCCCCACCTTGGACTCTGTTTTGACCCCGGGCCGTCCGCCCGAGACCCCTTCCTGGTTCTCTGCCTTGTCCCCGGGCAGTCCGCCTGAATCCCCCTTTTTGGACTGTACCTTGCTCCTCGGGCCGTCCGCCCGTGACCCCTTCCTGGTCCTCCGCTGTGTTCCTGGGCTGTCAGCCCAAGACCCGTCCTCCGGACCCCCTCCGCCCACCCTGCTTGGGGTTTTGGACTTTTTTTTTTTTTTTTTTTTTTTAGGGACGTCTGGAATCCATCCCTTGAGGGGGGGGTTCTGTCACAATTCACATGTTATGTCACGCTTGTAGTTTTGTCTGTGTTGGTGTTTTTCTTGTCTTTGGGTTTCCTGTCTTATTGTGTTAAGTGTTCACCCCCGTTTCCTGCCTGTCTGCTTTCTGTCTGTTTCCCTCCCTGATTACCCGATTGTGTTCACCTGTTGTCCTTGTGTTTCTCCTCCCCTGCCCGGCTGTTTCTCGTTGTCATGATTACCCCTTCTTGTATTTAGTCTTGTCTCTGTCTGTGTTCAGTGTTGGGTCATTGTTTGTTGGTGACGGAGTTCACCGGAGAGTGTTCTGTTCTGTATTTGTCATTTATCCTTGGAATAAAGGGTTTCTCAAGAGTTATCTGCATTTGGGTCCTGCTTCCTTCACTCATCCGTGACACAAGCTAGGACTGTCACTTACCTCGTCATTGTTACTCACCCTGCTTCTCCTTCTAGGCTGTTGTTCTTTGCCATTGGTGAAATAGAAAATGGTGGGCACTGCAGTGTTTTTCAGGCATCTCCTTCCCTAATAAAAATAATAAACAAACACATAAAATAACTTTTTGAGGTCTGTAGATATTCAACTTTCTTTTGAATAATGTTGTTTTAAATTTAAGAGTGCATTATAAAAGACAATAGAGGGCCAACATGTTAACTATGCAGTTAATCCATTCAACAATTACGTGTTTCCAAGATTCAGATTCAAAGGATTTATGTCATATGCACATAGGCTACAGTGTAGGAATGGCAATGAAAATCATCTGTCCCGAGCTCCTCCAACAATGCAACATAGTTATATAAGACATAAAACAATAAAATAAATTCTAAATTAAATTAAGAATAATAAATTAGTGCAGGCAGAAATCTATATACACGTAAATATAATAAGACATATGCAAGAACAGAATGTAAAGATAAATATTGTATCGTAAAATTAAATTAAATCCTTTTTTTTTTACAGTGATAGCTGTTAAGATAAATAAGTTATAAGATGACAACAGATGAATGAATGTTGCTATTAAAATAATGTAAAAAAAGGTAATATAATTCATCTGTTTTTAACATAGAGTATGTGGGGGGAAATGGCAATTCTCTATCTATGATAAAGAGTCTTTGCATAAATTGAAGAGAAATGTGATGGTTTGCAAACAAATTCGATTTATATGTTTCTATACTTAACTGGCAAAATCTTAATTTGGCCTTTAATCAAAAGAACATTACTCATCACTGATGTGCAAGCTGTGCCATAACAATTATTTAGCATTGCATGATGTATAACATGTATTTAATTAGTAACAACAATTTACACTCACAAATGGAACCAAGTTATTTTTTAAAAAAAAGGATCTGTACCCATGAGTCCGTGCTGAAGTGATGACTCTCAAAGTGTTCACTGCACAGGCGAGAAGAAACATTGGTCCAGCCTGTCTGGATCACCTAAAGGAAACCTTTATTCAAAAATACATGAAAACCGACCCAAAGACAACAGGAGGGTTGATGCCATATTCACTTAATAACGCATGAACAACTTTTACAAATATTTCTATATAGTCTGTGTTGGTAAATGTAATCTAGGTTGCACATTTCCTGCTGAAATACATGCATGGGCCTGCGTGGCACTTTGGTTTTGATAAAACAGTGTAGTTCCACTATATAAACGTTACATTCATAATCAAACGAGACAATATGCAAGATAAATAGCTATTTGTTGTTATTCTTAATGCTTGTCATTCACACGTTAAGAAAATAAAATAAGTACCGATACATAGCAGAACAATTGTGGCGATGTTCAGCTTAATAAGCCTTGTTCAACATCATTTATTTAGCTAATACTATAGAAGGCTGCAGGCGAACCAATTCCGTGTTTCGCTGCATTCCTTGATCTCCAGTTATAACGCTGGGCTCCGCCGCTGGCCGAAGCTAACGGAGACGCAAAGGGCTAGCTACGGCTCCGGTTAGCTTCGGCGGCGGACTACGGCGGCCACCACTGGGATAATTGGGTCCCCTTTTAACATTTGCTCCCATTTAGCATTATGGGTGTCATAGCCAGAGACTATAAAAATCTTACCCAAGGCTGAATCATAAACTAAACTGTATATATATCGACACATGTATAAAGGGTTACGTCCTTAGCTGGCTAATAATCTACATAACAAGCTAAGCTTGTTGAGTTTTTATCTATAAATGATATCCTGTCTAAGCATCAGTCAGGCTTCAGAAAGCACCACAGCACCATCACTGCCACGATGAAAGTGGTGAATGACATTACTAGTATTTTAGATAATAAGCAGAGTTGTGCAGCTCTGTTTATTGACCTTTCCAAAGCGTTTGACACCGTTGATCATCGCATCTTAAAGCAGAGGCTACTCAGTATTGGCCTATCCAGCCTTGCAGTGGGGTGGTTTGTGAACTACCTCTCTGAAAGGTCCCAATGTGTTCATTTTGATGGACTGTCTTCTGAGTGGTTAAACATTTCTAATGGTGTACCACAAGGTTCTGTTTTAGGACCACTTTTATTCTCCATATTTATTAACAGCGTAGGTGATAATGTGGATGAAGCTACTTTACATTTTTATGCGGATGATACTGTGATGTATTGTGCAGGTCCCTCCTTTAAAGAGGCTGTTGTTAAATTACAGGCTGTTTTTAACACTATTCAGACTCAGTTCTCTGAATTAAAGCTTCTTTTAAATGTGGATAAAACCAAGGTAATGCTCTTTTCAAAAGCAAAAAAGACACCAGAGCCTGTTTTAGATATTGTAACTACGCAAGGAACAAAACTTGAAGTTGTTGCCTGTTACAAATACCTTGGTATCTGGCTTGATGATTGTCTCTCTTTTAAACTTCATGTCAATAACCTGCTAAAAAAACTGAGGGTTAGGCTAGGGTTCTTCTACAGGAACAAGTCCTGTTTCTCGCTTGAGGCCAGGAAAAGGCTAGTCACTGTGACCTTTTTACCTGTGCTGGACTATGGGGATCTGGTCTATATGAATGCACCTGCCAATTGCCTGGTCAAGTTAGATGCTGCGTATCACAGTGCACTGAGATTTGTGACAAACTGTAAAGCATTAACCCATCACTGTACCCTGTATGCAAGGGCTGGTTTGCTTTTACTAACTGTACGGAGGCTCAGTCACTGGTACATTTTTATATACAAAGCCATGTTAGGGAAACTTCCATCTTATATCTGCTCCCTGATCTCACGGAGAATTGTAAGTGGCTACTGCCTGAGATCGAATGCTGTGGTTTTATTAAATGTGCCAACTGCTAGGACTGTCTTAGGGAAGACAGCTTTTAGATGCGCAGCTCCTCTGTCTTGGAATAGTCTGCAAATTAAATGGAAACTGAACAATCTGGTGCCACTAAATGTTTTTAAAGCTCGGTTGGATGCTAGTCAATCAGAAGCTATTGGTACCTGTTTATGTGGATAATTTTGTAAATGATGCTGTATGATGTCCTTTTGTTGTTCTGTTTATGCTTTTATGTTTCATGTGGAACTACTTGAACAGGTCTCCCTTGGAAAAGAGATCAATGATCTCAATGGGATTTTATCTGTATAAATAAAGGTTTGAAATGAAATGAAATGAAGCTAACAAGCACACAAACACCTGCTAATGGGGTAAACAGGTATAATATTATCATTTTACTCACCGAAAAAAGCTGAGAGTAGACTTCTTGGAAGTTATGTTAGTACATTCAAGCGCACAGCACGATATTTTAATTGTCTGGTATTTGTAACAATATTCCCACAATCACCACGAACACGGCTAAAGCTAAAGGGTCAAGTACAGTAACTACGACTAACTAACGTTGTAGCCAGTGTGCGAAATACCCGTCAATAATCGGGGGGGTCCCCATCTCCCGTTTATTGCTCAATATACCGGTCGAAGATTTCTCAATATGCAGTAGGCCTATACAATATTTCATGGATGCAAGCCAAGACAATCAGTAGTCTATAGCAGCGTTTCTCAACCGGGGCACCGTCCTTCCGTCAAATAATTCTATATTCTGACGTTCATATGAATGAATTAATACGCGACCGTTAAAGAGCCATCTGTTTTCGATTCTATGCGAGGAAATGCTTTTGCCAGCGAAAATAGAAGATATTTGTGAATTAATGTTTTGAATTATGAATATTGGACATAAGCTTAAAAACATGTTAGTGACGATTGCAAGTGACAAATACATATTATAATTCGAGACCCCCCTCAAATGTTGCTGTTGAGGCTTTCAGGGGGGCTCAGGTGTTAATCAGGGGGGTCAAGCTCCCCCGGACCCCCCCGTATTTCGCACGCTGGTTGTAGCCTCTATGGTTGTAGCCTAGCAGAGTGGACAAGTTGCTGTTAGCTGACAGTGAGGCATGTACATGTCCATCAAAGTGACCACACCCTAATTTATGCAAAAACGTTAAGACCTAATATAAATAAAAGGGTCGTGTTAGAAAACAATTCACTCACAGATCCATAATCATGAAGGTGGAATCTAACTATATCGATAATAAAAATGTATGGGGCCAGGGGTAGAAACATGTTTTTTTCTGCTGTAAAATTGGGCATTTTAACATGGGGGTCTATGGAAATAGACGGGTGTATTTCCGTCATATACTCACCTCCCTCTGCTCCCAGCGCTCTGTTGCCTCACACCGGCCGTCTGCGGAACTGCAGCAGGAGGAACTCGGGACAGCTTGTTATGTGTGGGGTGCTATGGTGGGGTCCCATGTACTTGTGCACATAAATAATGTTTCTAATTATTTACAATTCAAAAATATATATATTCTGCGTTACTTTAGCCAACACTTTTATAAGGCCACTAGATTAGAAAATTATGAAATGTGTAGATAGAATACATATCTTTCAGGTTGTTATTTTATCATTATGTTTAATGTTTTATTTACCTTTTAGTATTTTTATATAGTATCTGAACTTTGGAGAGGAGTTGGGAGACACACGACACATCAAATCACATCTACAGATCAAGACGAAGCGAATGGAAATACTCGTGAAAATGTTTGTGAAAACGTGTGCAAAGTCTCCGAAAATCCTAGATCAGTAAAAACAAGGCCCCACTGATCATCTACTCTCCGAGACGATTCCAGGGATGTCTGGCTTGAGTTTCTACCACCAGGGAAAGTGGACAAAAGTGCCCGAGATCAGCCTCTTAATTTACCCAGGGCCTAGTGCTTAGCTTTGGGCATGAAAATTCAGGAAACTCCCCTGAGTATTTTATTAAATATCTGAACTTTGGAGAGGAGTTGGGTAGGGTGACCATATTTTGATTTCCAAAAAAGAGGACATGCTGCCCCCAGCCTCGAGATACTTGATGATACTCAACGTTTATTCAAAGATGCCTTATTGTTTTAAAGTATGCCTCCTCTGTATGGATATAAAATTATTATTTATATTATTTTACTGTATATAACACAATAATATCTCTCTATAACCAAAGACACACCAAACCAAGGTTACTCAACAATCAACATGCTTTATTATGCCTAGAACTATCTCTGACAAATCTCAAATGCACAAGAATAACTTAAACATCAACCTGTAACAAAATAATAGCTCTCTTTTCAAGTCTTACTGGACAAAAATAAATAACAAAATATATGAAATAGTAGAAAATAGAAAATCCAGCTTTAACAAATAATCTCTTTGTATCTTGTCAATGTAAACAATAAAACAGTAACCTCACAAAGATACTAATCCAATTATTTTAAAAGTGCACTATGCAGTTTTGGATTTCACATTTGCATAATTGCCATTAGTGAACATAACATAACATTTGATTACCTAAATCAAACCAAACACATTTTGAGGCACCATGAACCAAATATAAGCCTACTTTAAATGTTTGTAAACACAATTCCAGGCCCCTTCATTGTAAACAACCACAGTGAAACGACAACTTTTCACATATTTCTAGCTTCTAGCTAACAGTTTTCTAGGGTCCCAATTTAAAATTAAAAGTTTAAAGTTTCTCTCCCAGCTACATAGCTTTCTCTCTCTGCATAGCTGCATACTTCAATCTTCCTCATCCTGCTTTTCTTCTTCATCCCCCTCGTCTGCCCATCGATATTTAGCTGTGGAGCTGATCTTTCCCAGCAGTTTTCGGTTGCTCAACAAATAAGCATGAAAGTCTTTGCAAGACATGTCTTTCAAATTGTATTGCACAAATAGAATCCCCTTCAGTGACTCAACAGACAGCTGGTTTCCAGTGTTGGGAAAGTTCACTTTCTACATGAACTAGTTCAGTTCACAGTTCACACATTTTAAAATGAACTAGTTCAGTTCATAGTTCATAATTCAAAATGTTGAACTAAAGTTCATGGTTTCAAAAATGAACTAATTTATAGTTCATAGTTCTTTTTTCAATATGTTGCTGCGAGCTATTATTTGTCTCCTGTACGATGTTAATGGGCCATTTCAATTTTTACAATATCCTCAGAGGGCCGTACAAGTTATTGACCTCTGCTTAAAAAAACTAAAATCACAGCCCATTCATTTCATTCTGTGCAAAGAAAAAGCAACCTCTTAATCCAGATATCTCACCATGACTCGCGTATGCATGCACGTGCACGGTGTGGCGTGACCACCAAAACAGAAAGATATGGACACAAGATGTGTGCAAATGTATTTAGTTTCCTATTCATGTGAACATGATTTAAGTGTGGGGGGGGGGGGACCTAACCTCCTCTAGGGGGATCTGGGGGGCATGCTCCCTTGGGAAGATTTTTTTTAAATGTTGAAGTTAAAAGCATCAATCTGGTGCACTTTGAGAGCAACATTAGGAGAGCTATGGACACATCTCTCAACACCCAAACACAACTGTAAGCAGATTTTCTTTTAATTTATGGATATTTGACAAATCACTCCCCTTTCAAACTGTATTCTTCTTTATTAATAACTATCATATAGTATTTTATACCTGTTTACTTTATTCTCTTATTTTTTTTATAACTATAATGATCATATAAAGATGTGCCTTTACCTCACTGGTTGTAGACAAAGCTTCTTATATTCGTTAGCATAGCTAGCTAACCAGATGCTAATGATAACAACAAAGTTATTGACTGTATGACAGATGAGCAGATCGCCACTGGGCTTTCAACTAAAGACACAGACACGCAGAAACTGCGGCATGTGTATGGACTTTCTGCCATTTCTGAAGTGGCGTTCTGGTGCTCTCCGTCAGAACTGCACCCCTGTCAGTCGAGACATATACCACGTGATGACACGTTAGGCTCGTGTTGTGTTCAAGGACCCTGATCTTGGCCAGGAAAAACAGGCACTTCCTTGTTTAATTATTTTGCGGTCTAGATTTCTTTCATTTTTTTATTTTTTGCGTGTGTTTATAAATTACCTCGAGGGCCGTACCAAATTGTCTCGCGGGCCGTATACGGCCCGGAGGCCGGAGGTTCCCCACCCCTGCCGTAGAGTCTCATTCTGAGCGAGTGCTGCTGCAGCTGCTCTCGGCTTCGTCCATACTAATTCATTCATTCATTCATTCAATGCTCGCCGGTTCCGCGGTTCCACATTGTTTGTTGTGAGGAGTCTGATATATTTAGTATATTTATATTTTAGTGCGACAGCCAGGGGTGACAGGCGCGTACGCGTCACAGGCAGCTTGCTGTTGCCAAATTGGGTGGTTTTCCGCATTATTTTGAAGCCTGTTTACGGTGTGTTTTAACTGGGTTTTCGGCTGAAAGGCATATGAAATCTGGTACACGTTTGAACGCCGTTATAATACAGTGCTGAGAATGAACGCACTTTTGAACGCCGTTATACACCGCTGAGAATGAACGCGTTCTCAATTACGTTCATCTAGCGGAAATACAGTACGTTCAGTTCACGTTCGCCCAAAATATGAACGCGTTCATGAACGATCGTTCATTGAACGCGTTCAGGTACATCACTGCTGGTTTCTCTCCTTGGTCCACTGGCTCTGCATCAGTGAGAAAATCCTCTCAACATTTGCATTGTGAGAGGAAAGTGCAAAGACAAACTGTGCAATCTTCAGTAGTTCTGAGTAACATGCAATGCTTTTGGCCTTCTCAAAATATTTGGTCCACTTCTGGTGCACCTGCAGGCCACTGAACTCCTCATCACGGTTGCACCTTTCTGTGAATCTCTTCAGATTGGTGACCTGGTCAAAACACTTGACATCATCAATTACCACCCCCTTCTCTCCTAAGAACTTGATGCAGGCCTCCACATCATTCCACTCTGGTGGCTCACTCAGATCCATCCACGTGAATGTGGAGAACTCTTCCATGGGAGTCATCCACTTCTCCAGATACTCCAGACATGTACTGTACAGGCCTTGCACATCAGCACAGAACTGGTCATATTCCTTACCAAGTCCATCACTACGCTTTTGTGCCAGTAGTCCCTTAACTTTAAGGGACATGAAGTTGTTGCTCTTGCGTTCAAGAAGAATGGTGCGGATGCTGTTCATTATTTTCTTTACCTCCATTTTCTTCTCCTTTTCCATGTCTTGAATGTGGGTGTGGAACGCAGACATAAGTGAGTGCATGTGCCAGAGGTAGATATCACTGAATTCGTTTTCAAAAAACTTCTTGATCACTATGGGTGGTTTTTGATGAGACAGAAAGAATGCCTTTAAGGCTGGAAACATCTGTATCATCCTCTCAATGCCTGGGAACAATGACAGCCACCTTGTCTTGCTGTGAGAAAGCATCCTTCTGTATTCAATGTCAACAAAATCACAGTACTCCTTCAGGCTCTCAGTGCGCACAGTGTAAATGTGGAAGTACTGGTAGATTTTGAACATGATATTCTCGAGGTCAATATCTATTGTGTCGTCTGCCCCATGATGAACACAATTATTCAATATGTGTGCTGGGCAACCCACACCGATCAGAGTGTTCTTCTGCAGCAACCTCTTCAAATTTGCAAACACATTCTTTCCCCCTTCATCACGTCGGATTCCTCCAAAATTTGTGTTGCAATTGTCGCCAGTAAATGCAATACATTTTTCAGACAAATTGTTTTTTGCCAATGTTTCAATGAGATATTGTGCAATGGTTTCTGCTGTCTCATTTGGTGTGTCTTTAACCTCGATTAATTTAGTTTGCATGCCACCCCTCTTCCAGTCAAAGTACTGGATTATGATTGGGAATATTTTCACTGCTCCGTGGTTACTCCCGTCTGTAGAAACACCACAGTACTGGATTTCTTTGAGTGCTTCATGTGCGACATCAATCGAGTGGGGCGCTATAACACCATTGACAATGGCTTCGGTTTTAGTGCGCGCACTACTGAATTTTTTGGCAGTGTCAGAGTCTGGAAATGCTTTTTTTAGCAAGGCACTTGTGCAATCCATAGATCTGTAGCTGTTGTGATGTTTCACAGTGTGAAATGCAAACGCACCCTCCGCTGCATTTACAGCATCCTCTGTTTTGCCTGGTCTAACAAAGAAGTCTGTCAACTTTGCCGACAAACTCTCACCTTGCACAGCTTTCCTATGTTTGTCTGTGTCCATGTGCGCTTTAAGATCGCCTGCACCTTTATTGGACACACACACGTATGTGCAAGCTTTGCACACGGTGCACTCCGCCTCCCATTTGTTCCGACCGGGTCGGTACATTTGGAATTTCTTCTGCAATTCATCTGTAAAAGTACATTTGCGCTTTGGCATTGTGAATGTGAGCTGCGGTCCGCTCTGTCCCCTTCCTCTGTTTGTGTGTCAGCGTAGTTGTAGAGCCGCTCACAAAGCTTCAGACTCAGGGATTACGTCACACACGCAACAGAGTACCGTAGTATTCTGTGCAATGCGCCAGTCAATTTAAGTACATGCAAACGGTCCGCGAAACCCGGACATTTTCATGAATTTATAAACCCCCCCCGGACGACCCGGACAGGGCGTGAAAAGAGGACATGTCCGGACAAAAGAGGACGTTTGGTCACCCTAGAGTTGGGGGACACACGACACATCAAATCACATCTACAGATCAAGACGAAGCGAATGGAAGTACTCCTAGCGTGTGAACATGTTTGTGAAAAACGTGTGCAAAGTCTCCGATAACGGAGCAGTGGCTGTGATGCTAGCTTTGCGGCTAGCGGTTAGTTGTTATTGTTTGAAGTTGTTTCTATGGAAACAACATGACGGAGAAAAAATTAATATCTTCTACATAATAACGGACAAAGTAAAGAATGAAGTGTAGGCTATGCCTGTTTGAAGTTGTTGCTATGACGGAGAAAAAGTATAATCTTCTACATATAATAACGGACAAAGTAAAGAATGAAGTGTCGGCTATGTTTAAATGTTCGGAATTTGACCGTGATGGCCCTCTTGTGTTGCCGTAAAATATGACGGATGACGGATGCGACGGAAATACACCCGAACACATCTGGTACCTACACCGGCTCTTCCCCAGAGTTTGCCGCTTGGTTTAAACGCAGACTTTTGTTCCTCCATGTTTCGTTGTTATTGTTTCACTGAGCAGACCCGCACATTTTTTTCAAACGCCGTCCATCTGCGGCGGTAATAGGTTTTGTGCGCTGTGATGATTCGGCTGTTCCTTTAGTAATGAATATTAAATGTTGTGAGGAAATCTTTCCACCAATAATTCCAATAAGTAAAGTAAATGTATTCACTTCAGGTTTACGAAAGTAACTGTAAGAGAATTTTATATTTTATTGAAAAAAAGTTACATTGCACACACACAACACACCACACAAATTGACCCGATTGGTGGTTCTAGTGTAAAATAAACTCACTAATTAATTAAACCAGTTCAATACGCATTATTCTTATTCTTATCATTCTTTATGAGTGCAGAAATAGTCTTAAAATCAGACCTGTTTTTTAAATGAAATCTGACGGCAGGCAGTTAGCTCTGATCACCTATGATAAATGTGCCAAAGCTAATCGCTGGCCATTCAGCCACAGAGCTCCCTCTATACAAATCAAACTGTAGACTGTGTGAAATCACCTATTGTTTTAAATAATGGTCAGAATGTGACCTGTGAGCCTTCTGAATTACCGTGGGACAGCACATTCTAAACTAAAAACATCTTATCTTAATAATATCTTCATATTAATAATAATAATAAAGACGAAATCAACACACGGCAATTCAAGGTGCTTTACAAAAAATGAAAGACATTAAGAAAATGGCATTTAAAATCAGTCATTAAAAAGAAAAGATAATAAAAGAAACATTAAAAGAAAAAATACATGGATAAAAGTTACAGTGCAGTCTAAGATATGAATAGTTCAATTAAAAGCAGCGGCAAAAAGAAAAGTCTTCAGCCTGGATTTAAAGTTGCAGCGGACCTGCAGTTTTCTGGGAGTTTGTTCCAGATATTTGGAGCATAACAACTGAACACTGCTTCTCCATGTTTAGTTCTGACTCTGGGGACAGAAAGCTGACCAGTCCCTGAAGACCTGAGAGATCTGGATGGTTCATAATTTAGCAGGAGGTCAGAAATGTATTTTGAGCCTAAACCATTCAAAGCTTTATAAACCAGCAGCAGTATTTTTGAAATATATTCTTTGACACACAGGAAGCCAGGATAAAGACTTCAGAACAGCAGTGATGTGATCCACTTTCTTAGTGTTAGTGAGGACTCGAGCAGCAGCGTTCTCAATTAGCTGCAGCTTTCTAATAGATTTTTTAGTGAGACATCATTGCAGTAGTCGAGTCTACTGAAGATAAAAGCTTAAAATCAGACCTGTTTTTAAATTAAATCTGACGGCAGGCAGTTAGCTCTGATCACCTAATGAAAAATGCGCCATACCTAATCGCCGGCCAATCAGCCACAGAGCTCCCTCTATGCAAATCAAACTGTAGACGGTGGGAAAGCACCTACAGTATTGTTTTAAATAATGGTCGGAATGTGAGCTGTGAGCCTTCTGAATTACCGAAAGCACATTCTAAACTAAAATGTTCAATCAATAAAGTAACATCTTATCCTATCTTAATAATATCTTCATATTAATAATAATAATAAATCATACAGTATGTGTCCGAAAGGGAGCAGGAAAAAGATACAAAAAATATACTGCATATTAAAGCAAACAATTGTCAAGGTAAAAGTATGAGCATAACAAATAAAGAAGTGTAATGTAAACATTTACATTATTATTATGATTATTTAATATATAAAGACTATATATTATAGAATTACAAGATTAGATATACTTTAGTTGATCTAAAATATTGATGTGTTCAAATGCTCTTCAAAACACAAAGTGCTTGAAAAGTTGTCTCTGTATTTGTGAATGAAGCGCTATCTCCTGGTTAAAACCTGAAATTGAAAATCTGGCAACGCCCTCTTGGAAAATAGTGGGAGGGCTTAACATTCCTCGATACTGGTTTTAGGCAGGTCGTAGGTCGGAAGCTGTAAACTGGAGTCTGAAATTAGGTGATACATCTGTAGGTGACACGAGGACAGAGAAGGAATAGAGAGAGCATACCAATTCAACCAGCCCGGCAGATGCTCACCACAACAATTAAACTGTATAATTAAACCTTGTATGTAAAATGCTAAATAAACATCATTATAAACTGCACCAAAGGACCGGAAAGTCATCTGTTTGTGCTGCATCTGGATCACTCTCCAGCCCTCCTGGGAAGTAATGGCAAAAGGATAAAGGACATTGGAAGAATAAAATTGCCATTACATTAAGTGGAATCGTAACCTACTCTAGGAGTAAAACTGGACAATAAGAATCACTTCACATTGGATTAAGGATCGTTTTCACCGGAAACAAACAGTTGGATTATTGCACAATCAGCATCGTCATCCCCGATCAGCTGGACAGCACGCCACAATTAGCTGGAGATTGTTTCCACCTGCGCTCACTGAAGACTCTGAGAGCCAAGACTGGGAAAGCGGCCGGGTATGTGCACTGTGCAGCATGATAAGTGGATTGTATTGGAGACATTAAGCTGTATTGGACAATGGCTTAGTAAATGGTTTTAATGCTGCAACGATGTCAGCTGTTTGAAACAGCACGCTATCTGCAAACGGAGAAGAGAAAACAAAACTTAAACAGTAAACATTAATCATGTCTGTGAAATCTGACGTCACGTCACAAGATGGCGCTGTTGGACTGCAATCTGTGAGAGAAAAAATGATTATCACTCACACTGCCAAAGGATTGGAATTGTTCATTTTAAACTGTCAAAAAGCAAGAAACTTCAGCTACAAACAAGTAAAGAAGTTAATGGAAAGACTGAAAAATCTTACTATATAATAATGCAAAGACAATGCAAATGAGATACCGTTACAATTAGTTAACTTTATGAAGTTGTGTGATGAATTAAAGGAAATTCATAAATAATTTACCAACCTTCAACTGCCTGAAGAAGAAATGGAAAGGCAAAGGCAGTGGCTGCAAGGAAAGATGCAAATATTTGATGGATTTTATGCAAGATGTAAATGTGTGGTTATCTGAAGGTGGACAGTCAATCACACACTCTATTGTAGGAAGGGCTATACAACAAAGTGTCAGCTCAGATAGTATCAGACCTGATGACAGCGTTTCAAAAACATCACACCCTCAGTCAAAACACAAAACTGGTTCATCCCATGCATCATCTACCTCTTCTGCTCGAATTAAAGCCCAGGCAGACAGGGCAGCTTTAATTGAAAGGGCTGCAGCACTGGATATTCAACATGAGCTTGATGTACAAGGGGAGCAGTTGAAACACCAGAAACAACAGTTGGAACATCAGGAAGAACAGCTAAAACGAAAGAAGAAGCAATTGGAAGTAAAAGCTGAACTGGCAGAAGCCAATGCCAGGCTAAACGTGCTCAGCATGGGATCAAGAAACACCTCCAGAGTATCAGATGGGATGAACTCTGACCTCAGAACAACTACAGCAAGATTCAATCCACATGCAACTGAATTCTTACCTAATCAAGCCCACACCTCTATTTCCAGACAAAGTATACAGACACATATGCAGAGACATGTTAACATCACACCACCTGTAATCAACTATGGTAATCAATGGGACATCTATAACCTAATCCAGAGGCAAAATGACATCACTGCTATGCTGGCTCAAAAACATCCTACGTCTACTTTACCACCAAGAGACATTCCTGTTTATGACGGTGACCCATTGCAGTTTGAAGCCTTCATCCGTGCATTCGAAAGAGGAGTAGAAGGAAAGGCTGATGATGAAAGTGACTGCCTGCATTACCTAGAGCAATACACCAGAGGACAACCAAAGGACCTAGTGCGCAGCTGCCAACATCTGCCTCCAGCTCAAGGCTATCCAAGGGCAAAACAGTTGCGTAAAGAGCACTTTGGTAATGAGTACAAGATTGCAACTGCATACATGAACAAAGCATTTACCTGGACATTAATCAAAACAGAAGATGTGAAAGCACTGCAAGACTTCTCCCTGTTCTTGAGAGGTTGTTGCAATGCAATGGAACATCTCACCTATATGGATGAAATGAATGTGGTTTCAAACATGAAAAGCATACTTCAAAAACTACCCTACAAATTCAGAGACAGGTGGAGGAATAGAGCATGTCAGCTGCAGGAAGAGCGTGGACATCGGGCTACATTTCCTCCTGACCTTGTCGACTTCATAGAGAGGCAAGTGAAGACACTGGCAGTTCCATTGTTTGGAAACATCCAAGATGATAGACCATCTACAACTGTCAAAACCTCTACCTTCTCAAGGGAAAAATCAAGCCTAAGAGGAAGTAGTTTCGCAACAACTGTTACCTGTCCAAGAATACCAGTGCTAGAAGACGCAACAACAAATGGAAGGAAGATACCTGCATCAACCACCAAATCCCTACATTTGTGTTTGTTCTGCAGTAGAAGTGATCACTCATTGGAGCAGTGTCCACATATCCTGTAGAAAACGCACAGAGAAAAAATGTACTTCTTGAGGGAAAGGGGAGCCTGTTTTGGGTGCCTAAACATAGGACACATGAGCAAACACTGCCACAGTCGTTTGACATGTTATGTGTGCAATCAAAGTCCTCCTGAAATACTCCACATTGAACACAAAGGCAAAAGGTAGGTGTGTTATTAGTTAGAGTTGGTCAGCACTAGCTTTCTATAGCATGCATGCAAAAATACCAGATAACAAATGATGAATGTTTGAGACCATTGTATTTGTATTATATAAATGATATAGATACCAGTGTATATAATATAGTGTGTCATTGTTGGTAACACTTTATAATAATTGTCTCAATATTCCCTGTTTTTGTCTCACGAGCTACGTGACTGCCTCAATAGTAATATTGCTGGCAAAGGGACTGCAGAAAGTCACAGTAAGCTACCAGAGAAGTACAACAACACAACAAGCATCAGATTTGGGGAACTCGCTATGTGCAAACATGGCAAGTAGATTCCTCAGAATGGAATATAACCACACCCTTGGAGATGCTACGGCACTTGACCCAAGAT
Source organism: Pseudochaenichthys georgianus (assembly GCF_902827115.2). Lineage (NCBI taxonomy): Eukaryota > Metazoa > Chordata > Actinopteri > Perciformes > Channichthyidae > Pseudochaenichthys > Pseudochaenichthys georgianus. Next base: position 34,906,808 of record NC_047512.1, read on the forward strand.
TCAAAAAGGTGGCATTCGGGGATGCCAGAGCTGCAGGTGAGACTTTCTAGAGAATAGCAACTGCAGCAGGAAGAGTCACTCTCAGCAGCAGCGAACCCAGCCAGCAACCAGATCAACAGGACGGAGCAGGCAGTGCTGCAGAAGGATCAGTTGTTCGCTGGTGCAGTGTCAACAAGGAATCCCACAGCAGATGCCATCATGGAGGTGTGGTTTAACCTAACATAGGGAAAGTTCTGTACCTGTATGTTTCTTGTTTGTTTCATTGCCATGTGATATGTAATCTCTGTTCTGTATCTATGACTAATTGACCTAAATGTTTTATGTGTATTATCTCGATGCCCAAGACACATTTCTCCTAAGGGAGACAATAAAGCTCTATTTTATTAGATTAGATTAATTTTAGGAGATTAGATTTGAGATCTAATCTCCTGTTTTTGACAAAGCAGCTCACAGATTTTTCTCTATTTTACTCTGTTTTTATAATACTTTAAATATTGTTCAGAAGTAGTTTTCCTATTTATTCCTAAATGTTTTTGGTGTTATTGTTCGATTTACACTAAAATATGTTTTGCACAAAAGTTTATTGTACTTGTTTTTTTATATTGCCAATAAATAGTGTTCTAATATTAAGAGTTGCGTGAATTTCATTCAAGGCAAGGCAACTTTATTTACTTAAAGGGGAAAGGAAACACCAATTACAGTTATAATATTCCGGTAGTTTATTCATTTTACAATGGATATTGATCGTAATATTTATTGTATATGATATTACTCGCCAAAAGAAAATTAATTATCCGCCGGCCGGGTGGGGAATTCCGGGACCAGGCTGCCGCCATTAGGGGAGTCCCAAATGGTGACGTCACTGGCTGTGTTTTCGCTCCACCGAAAGTCAACACAACGTAGCAGATATGGCAGCGATGGAGGAATTTTGCAATGAGATCGACGTTTTGAACGATGAATTTGACTATTCGTCGGGAGATGACATTGATGTGGAAGCATCTACAGTTACCAGGCATCCCATGGCCTATGCTTATGAACCGATTCGGTCGAATAGAGTGGCATACGATCCGGAATAAAAAAAACACAATGCTAACAGTGAGCCTCTGAATTAGCCCCGAGCGAAAATGCTAACCTATTACTGCACCGAAAATCACTCCTAGCTCCCTTATTACTTATCCTAGCCGCACATCCAACACATCGTTTATGATCGCAAGGAGACACAGAATCTAACGGTGCCCACCTCAACACTGAAAGATACAAACTCGCGAGGTTAACCACAAAAACGTACATCAAAACAAGTGGCGCTAGGTACTAACATACGCCAGGCTAACGGCTTACCTTCCTCATTGTCTGGTCTAAACTGGTCTTCAATGGCATTACAACGATAAAAACGATGATGTAGTTAATCCATAGGTTAATATCCAATGGGGCTGTGTCCCCTTTGAAATGTTCTGATAATCTATAAGCAATACAACTGCAATTCCGTTATCTGCTGTCCGCTCTGTGCTCCGTGCGCTCTGGGTCCTGCAATACCATCCATTGATAGCAATACTAGCCTTTTTAGGGCTGTTTTCGACAGATGAGCGTGTGTATGCCAGTTTAATTAGTTGAGCTATAGAACACCCCCAATTCTCTATTGTGCGTCATAATAATAGCTACCATTTAGTTTGGACGCGATTGCGTTAATTAATAAGGTCACACTGTGTCAGTAAATACATGTGTGAGCTAGTAATCTGGTAGTGCTGCAATATTTACCTCTCTCTCGGCAGCTGAAGCAACTCGTTTGGTGGCTCAAACTTCACGTTTGTTGACACTGTCATTGTCTTGCGCGGCCGACGTGCTGGGACGGTCGGTGTTCCCGACTGCATACGTTGAGAAATCGAATATTGTGGGAACAGATCCTGGCTTCAAATCCAATGTTTTGTATTGAACCAGGCATCCAGACTGGACTTTGAGCAGCTTCTCATCCTTTAGTGGCAGCCTATGGAAATGTACTTCTTCCTTCTTTGTATAAAATCCATTTGTGCAGCCTGGGGCAATACAATAAACTCCTGACGACGACCGTTTTCTTGTAATGTAAACTACTGGTGCATTGCACGCCATGTTGTTTGTTATTGAGCTTTGGCCCAGGAAGCCAGTCAGTGACGTCACTGGAAAAGTCCCGGAGCAATGGAAGCGCCCATGGTCATTAGGCACGTATTTCAAAAAGTAAATTCGCGTATCTCGATCGTTTACATTGGAAATAGACTAGATAAATACATTTCCTAATGGTAATATTGTCGCATGGAAAGCAGTTTGAAAAGTGTTTCCATTTCCCTTTAACACATAGAGAGGGTACATTCAAAGTAATACATTCACTGACATGAATGACATGGATATGGCGCCACCTTGTGTCACGTTTACAATGCAGATACAGTCAATCATTATCCTGGTGATTATTTTGCAGATAAATCTAGTAACCCCGCCCCCTTTAACAAAACGGCTCTTTTGAACGGCTCTTTGAAAGGAACGGAGCCATAAAATATTATTATTCTTTAGTATTTAGACTTTAATGGTTTTTATGAATTTTTTTTAAACCAAGACACCCTCAACTGAAAAACGGACATAGCAAAAACTGACAATTTAAGAACATCATGACACATTTCAAGTAAAATAAAGCATAGGATGCACATGTGTGTGATATTATAACATGCTTTCCAATAATAGGCAAAATATGATATTTTTGAAGAAAATAGTTAGAATATTTATAATTATCATCAATGGACATGGAATGAACTGATACACTGGGTCAAAGCTATGGGCCTTGGAAAATATTTCCCCAACACAATGCACTTTTTTTCCAAGGACTGATGGGAGAGACCCTCCACCTCATTCAGCTGTGGTCGGCAAATGAAGACCTTTTCACAGGCAGGAGGCCAAATTGTAAGTGACGTGCAACTGTTTTCACCTAATTTTCATGGATGTATAAATTGTTTTGCTCAGGGAAATACTTAAGAAGATGGGACTGCATGGACTTGTCAGCCCATCCCAGGTGTCCAAAAAATGGGACAATTGAAAACGCAAATATAAAGTGCGGTAACAATGTTGCATAGCATCATGAAATGTTTTGTGATCCTTAGATTTTTGTACGCTCAATCACTTAACGCAGTATATGATTGTTTAATATAATGTCAGACCCTGTAGAGATTTAATTTATTTTAGGACCTCGGGTCCCCAGCCGCTGGGACGGGGACGGACCAGGGGAGAGGCCACAGCAGGCCACATGGTCGTTGTTTTCTCCCATGCATGAGGCTATACACCTGAATATCAGCGGGAGAGGACTCTTTAAAGCGTGAGGGACCGCTGGCAAGCTGCTGCCGCGCCTCCGCCGTAACTTGTTATTTTATTTTTTTTAGCTGTCCTTGTAGCTTGAATCAGTCTGTTTGTGCTCTATTGTTCCAACCTACACTACTTATCCAGTCTGAAGTCGAAGTCATTCCACAGTGTTTTGCCTGCAGCCTGCCTGGGGCTGCACTGTTTACACCCGGCAGCCGAAGCTATGCTAGCTGCTAAACAAGCTAACCTGGGACTTCTGGGACTTCTCTATGCTATCGGTGACTGGATGCCCGGATCTGGCGTGCCTAACACCTGCCTGACCGGAGCTGTCTGTTCCTGCCTACCAAGTCCTCAATCTGACTGTGGTTCTTCTGTCTTACTAAGGCTGCCTCATCACAGTAGCTGGTCCCTGCTCACACGCTACCCGGCTAACCTGCGACTCAGCCACGGGAGTGGGTTTGGTCTCCCTGCCTGGGGACTTGACACACTGTCGACCGCTGTTATATCCTGGTTCTACTGTCCCCTAACCATCACCCGGACTATAATAACGCTGAACTGCACCCTGACTGACTTCTCTCACCATGATGTTCAGCAGGCTCGTCATTTGGGCTGCACTGTGTTTCACAGTCACTAACGCTGCCCCGCAGCTGAAATACTCCGCTACGGAGCTGCTGTGTCTCCGGTCCCACCTCCTGATCCCCCCAACTCTGCTTGCCCATCGGGACATCCTCAAACGTCTCAGATATGTACACCGTGGATCACGTCGTAACTTTTAGTACACAACTACAAACCAAAACACAAACATCCGCTCTTTTTGGTCTACCGAGCCCCGCCCCCCCTCGCTTCGCCTGCTCCGCCACTCGACCTGTCAATCACACTGTGCTACTCCCCCTGCGCAAAGCACACAGCTATGCACCTCTTGGCTGTTTAAAACTGGCTCTTCACAATATCAGATCCCTTACTAGCAAGGCACTGCTTGTTCATGAGTTTATTCTTGACCACAAACTTGACTTGCTATGCCTCACTGAGACCTGGCAACAGCTAAATGATTTCTCACAGCTAAACGAAGCGCTCCCTCCTGGCTTTGCTTATGTCTGTGAACCCCGTGTGACTGGAAGGGGTGGTGGCCTTGCTGTCTTTTACCGCAAAGACATGAAACTCACCACTGTCACCGTCTCTCATCACTCCTCTTTTGAGTGCCTGGCAATGAAACTCACAGGATCTAAACCTACCATTATTGTGACTATCTAGAGACCACCGAAGCCCTCGGCTGCTTTCCTCACAGAATTCTCAGCCTTTTTAACAACAATATGTGCTATGTCCCCCACTATCATCCTCCTGGGTGATTTTAATATTCATATTGATAACCCCACTAATGGTTTAGCAAAGGACTTCATCTCACTCCTTGAGTGCCTTGGTATTACACAATATGTCAATTTTCCAACCCACAACAAAGGCCACATATTAGACCTAGTCTGTTGCACCGGTATCACTCCTTTTAACCTCGCTGATGCTGAGTTCCCCATCTCTGACCATAAATCTGTGCTTTTTGAGGTAAATGTCCCCCTATCTAAAACAAGAGCACTGCGGACCATCACCTTCAGAAACATCAAACGCATTGACCCCAGAGACCTTAACTCCCTTATTGCCTCCGTGCCCAGTCCACCCCCATCCTCCTCCTTGACCGCTGCTGAACTGGTGAGTCACTACAACAACTGTCTCTCATCTTCCCTGGATGCGCTTGCTCCCCTGAAGTCTCACATAGTCTCATTTGTGCACACTGCTCCCTGGTACACTGCTGCCCTCCACCAGCTAAAAACCACTGGCCGGCGTCTTGAACGTCTGTGCAAAAAGACTGGACTCTTAATCCACATTCAGCTCTACAAAGAACATCTCTGCCTTTACAAGAACACCCTCACCACCGCTAAGTCCACCTACTACTCCAACCTCATCAGTTCTGGAAAAGGTAACACAAGAAACCTCTTCTCAACTGTCAGACACCTACTTCAACCTCCCACAACCATCCCCACAGACATCTCATCTGCTGACTGCAATGACTTTCTGAATTTCTTCAATAGCAAAATCAACACCATCCACCTGCAACTGGCTGCATCTACAACCTCCAAAGACGGCCCACAGTGGCTGAGCTCCACCAGCCACCAACTAATCCCCACCCTGTCCAATTTCTCGGCAGCTACTGAGTTCTCCATCACTGAGCTTATCCGTAAATCCAAACCTACTACCTGTCAGCTCGACCCACTCCCCACTGCCCTCGTTAAAACCTGTGTGCCCTCTACTTGCCCCTTGATCACAAGAATCATTAACTCGTCCCTCGCAACTGGAACTGTACCGCCAAACCTCAAAACTGCTGCAATAACACCAACACTCAAAAAACCTGGAGCTGACCGAGATGACCTGAATAACTACAGGCCCATCTCTAACCTCTCCTTCATCTCAAAAATCCTTGAAAGAGTGGTTGCTGACCAACTTCAACAACACCTGGACAAAAACAACCTTCATGAACCCTTCCAATCAGGTTTCCGCTCAAAGCACAGCACCGAAACAGCGCTGGTAAAAATCACCAACGACCTCCTCCGCGCAGCTGACTCTGGACTGCTCACCATCCTAATCCTCCTTGACCTCACAGCTGCCTTTGACACCATCTCACACGCACTGCTTATCGGGCGTTTGGCGGACATCGGGCTCACTGGTACTGCACTCTCATGGTTTTCATCCTACCTCACAGACAGAAAACAATATGTCCGTCTCAGCACCCACCGGTCAAGCTGCTCCACTGTCTCACATGGTGTTCCTCAGGGGTCAGTATTGGGTCCACTCCTGTTTATTGTCTACCTGCTCCCCCTTGGCACTATCCTCCGTCATCATGATGTCCATTTCCACTGTTACGCCGACGATACCCAGGTCTACATTTCCAGCAAACCCAACACTGCCCTCCCCCCAACCTCTCTCACCAACTGCCTCCAGGACATCAGGAGCTGGATGAGCAGGAACCTCCTAAAACTCAACGGCAGCAAAACCGAAGCCCTGCTGGTTGGCACCAAAACCACCCTCTCCAAAACCTCATCCTCCCCTGCCTCCAACCTCATCATTGATGGCCACTCCATCCCCTTCTCTGGCCAAGTTAAGAGCCTTGGTGTCATCCTGGACAGCTCCCTCTCATTTGCACCTCACATAAATAACATCACCCGGAATGCCTTCTTCCACATACGCAACATCTCCAGACTCCGCCCATCCCTTTCTCAATCGAACACTGAAGTCCTGGTCAATGCATTTGTCACGTCCCGCATCGACTACTGTAACGCCATCCTCTCAGGCATACCCACCAAGCTCATCAATAAACTACAAATCATACAGAACTCCGCAGCCCGGATCATCACCGGCACCAAGGCCTCCGAACACATCACCCCCATCCTCATCCAACTCCACTGGCTCCCTGTTCAATCCCGTATCAACTTCAAAAACCTACTGCTCACTTACAAAGCCCTACATAACCTGCCCCCCCCCTATCTGGCTGACCTTCTTCAGGAGTACACCCCCTCTCGCTCCCTCCGCTCCTCCTCTGCTGGTCTGCTGACCGTCCCCACCCCACGCCTCGTCACCATGGGTGCTCGGGGGTAACACTTTACAATAAGGTACACAAAATGTGCTTAGTTACTGAGGAACTACTAGATAGTTAATGGTTAGTTAATGAGTAGTTCCTCAGTGACTGCGATTGAGGAACTAATGGTTAGTTACTGGTAAACAGACTGGGGGGTACTGTATTAATGAATCATTCGTTAATGGTTAGTTAATGAGTAGTTCCTCAGTGAACTTATGGTTAGTTACTGGTAAACAGACTGGGGCGGTACTGTATTAACGAATCATTCGTTAATGGTTACTTAATGAGTAGTTCCTCAGTGACTGCGATGGATGGTTAGTTAGTTACTGGTAAACAGACTGGGGCGGTACTGTATTAACGAATCATTCGTTAATGGTTACTTAATGAGGAGTTCCTGAGTGAACTAATGCTTAGTTGCTGGTAAACAGACTGGGGTACTGTATTAATGAATCAATCGTTAATGGTTACTTAATGAGGAGTTCCTGGGAGACTTTGATTGAAGCAATGGTCCGCTGCAGCAGGGCACATTTAAACCTGCCATCTTCGGCTGGCTTGGGTCCCACCCTGGATCAACTGGTGGAGGTGGATCCGATTTACCTTACCATTACTTAGGCCGTTTGGGTACGGTAAACTCAAGGAACGCAAACAAAAACAGTAGTTACCCATTACCTAATGATTACCTTACCGTTACTAAAACAGTAGTTACCCATTAAGTAATGCTTACCTTACCATTCGTTAAGCATTGTGTGTCCCCTCAAGTAAAGTAATGCATCAAAAACAGTAGTTACCCATTACCTAATGCCTACTTAACCATTCGTTAAGCATTGTGTGTCCCCTCAAGTAAAGTAATGCATCAAAAACAGTAGTTACCCATTACCTAATGATAAACAAACAAACAAACAAACCCTGTGCACTCAAGTTTACATTTTTATTTAAACAACAATCCAAAGGACACTAATAATGAAAACGAGGTTGCTTTCAGAACTTGCGAAAGTGGCGTATGTCATGCAGCAATCTGCCTAAGGGATCATCTTTGTGTTCATTTGCCAGCCAATGTGTCCACTCGATCAAAGCAAGATGACTCTTCAGAGTCTTCACTGTGCGGTTTCCTCGCAGTCTCCAGACCTGTGACTTGTACGTTGACCAAGCCCGCTCAATGTTTTGGGTGTGGGCTCCTGTGTCTGGGTTCACAAATGACCGGCTGTGGTTCACAGAGAAATGGACAAAGCCACTTTCTGCGATTGCAGTGGTGTATGCCCTCCACATGTCCGTTATCACCGTGGTCCCTTGGCGAACGTATTTTGTGACCAGAGGAATTAAGTGGCGCCGTGATCTTTGTTTCACCAGCCTCAGGATAGGTCTTCTCCTTTTTCCTCTAATGCCCAGCATTCCAAAGACCCATTTTCTCCTCCTCCACGTAGGACCGAATCTTCCCCTACCATACTGTAATAAAGCAGTGAAAAAGGACAACAGTTATATAAAAATAAACATCAGGCATTTCAATTGATAAACAAAGTGAAATGTGTTTATTTGCTTTCTTTTACAATTTAAAAATATTCACTTCCTTTCTCAAAAAAGAAGAGAAAAAAATTAAAATGTCGTGGTACAAACAGAAAAGGCTGTTTAATTTTATTAAGTTAAAGTTTGCTTATTTTGCTGCAAGAAACATGAAAATGTAAGATATATATTGGAATTAGATGATATATAAATAGATTATGCACTTTTAAAATGTTAGTAATACAAAGTAAGAATAAGGATTTATTTCCTTAATGATCTGATTGGATGAGATCATTCTTAGCTTCTAAATTCTTTTTTTCTGTTATTTGACTGTGTATACACTGTGGAGCTGGCTCTCTCTAATGTATACTTTATCTCGCCAGTCACAAGGGTGTGAAATGACACAATTATAAAATTACATTACTTTGCTCATTCATTTGTTAATCTCTGACCTTAAAAGATATGTTGTTATTTCACCTTGAAAAACAAAGGTTTTAGTTTTAGTGAGGCCAAAGGCTAAGGCTCTGTAGTTTATACACACCTTCCTTTTGTGGTAGAAGTTGCTTTCGTCCAGCATGACAAATTCGTTTGGTCCTCCAAGTCTCTGCTTTCCCCTCCTTTCTCTCCTCTTGATTGCACTCTTGCAGACCTTCCTCAACTTCAGGCTAATTTTTGACAGCGTGCGACTGCTTCCTGCCACGCCATCCTGCAGCATGTCAATTTGCCTTAGCTGCAGTCCCTGGGAAAATCTGTTAAAGATCAATATAGAATTACTAAATATGAACAAAAGCATATGAAGAAGAACGCATTCAGCATCAGTGGCTAATGTATAATTAATTATATTATTCACATTAGACATTTGTTATTACTCAAGATGAAACAGAATATTTTAATGTTGCTAATTAATTATATCTATCAAGTTTCCCTGTATCAGAGCATCTACACATGTATTGTTAAGCTATTAGAATAATCACACATTGTAACATTCTGAACCCATTTTTTTGTTGAGGAACATTTTGAATGCAGGAATTTTACTCTAACAGAGTATTCGTACACTCTGGTACTTTTACTTTTACTCTAATACAAGATCTGAGTACTTAATACTAAGTGCAATATCTGAGTACTTCTGTTTTACTCAAGTACAATATCTGAGTACTTCTACTTTTACTCAAGTACAAGATCTATTCTGTTTATAGCCTATGAGAAAAACTATTAGAAAACGAAAGCTAAAGCTAATGTTAGCAGATAGTGACAATGTATGCTAGTTAGCTAGCTCAACGATTCCTTAAATAATATTGCGACAGAAACATTTTTCTGTTCACATCACGCTCTGCCGCTCCAACAGGGAGCTCTGCTCTGAACACCCGAACGGTAAGGCGATACGTCCGTTCTTATTGTGCATCCATGGGTAAAGGTAAAACCTTTATATATACAGTATATGGTTAAGGGTAAAACGCATACAGAACACGTAACATGAAGGTGCCGGGCGGCGCGGTCCCGTGGGTTGGATGCGCGTTCATAATGCCGAGGGAAATAAATCTCGAGTGTTCTCCTCAGAGTCCGGCGCACTTCCTGGGGGCTTGGTGTGTGAAAGCGGCGCCACACCTCCAAGCAGCCTGCGTTGTGAATTGCCAAATAACTAGCGCTTAGTCCGCTAGCTCAATGCTAACATTTAATGGATAACGTCATTGACGCGCTAACTGAAATTAGCATTTAGATATCGGTAATGTTAAACAACAGTCAACATGCTTAAAATAAACGTAATACTTACAGGCATTCATTTGCTGTGCTTTGAGGAAATGACTGATATCATTGATGAATTCATATTACCTGTAAATGTATTTCATCCAGCTGAACAAGGACAATTTGCTCCTCTGAAACAGGGACAGTGACCTCACTGACTTCTTCGTCGTTTTCCCTCGATGTTTTTTACGTCGGCACTTCCTACAAAAGACAAATCGTAAATTCCTAGTCCTTTTTTCCTGATAAAGAACTTATCTTTGTAACATTACATATCAGTAAACAGAGGAAGTCATCGTTAAAACCCGTGCTAAAAATGTACGACTTAGCCTACCACTGCAGTCCGTCGACGTTTGAGTGTTTCTCCAGTTTCATCCTCTTTTTGCAGAGTTTGCATTTCATTTTTCCTTGAAGCAATTCCTTTTTCATTAGCCATTCAATTAATTTTTTCTTTTTTTTAAAAGTCTGTCTTCCGTCAATAAGACTGAGTACTTTGGTGTGCAGTGTCATGATAACCAAAAACCTGACTACTGCGGCGTTACTACTACGTTACTGCGGCCCCGGCCCGTCCACAAACCCTGACACCCAGCGTAGTTCAAGATGAACTCCGCTGAGCGCACTAGCGCCCTAGCACCCTGATCCTCATTTCTTGTTCACACGATTCAAACCAATAGTTTTGATGTTTTGAATCAGGTATTTCATCTTCCTTGTTCAATTGACAAAGCACAGCTTCTTTATATTCACTGATATACAATTAAAATATTAAAACCGTAATAAAGTGTTAATGCGCTGAAAATCGAGATCCGGCTGGAGCACTATGCAAGACACGCCCCTTCATAGCATTCAAGTGCTACGATTCGCCATGAGCCTGTCACGTGCATCTTGGCTAGTGATAAAACCATAGACTGTATGGATAAAACTCAACGTCTCCATTTTATATGTAAATGCTATCTCTGCTCTAGTCTAGTCTACACGCTAGAACTGAAAATGGACTCGAGGAGAAGCAAGCGAAAGAGGATGGGGCCCCCGAAGCGTTTAGTGTCAGAATGTCAGAAGTATGAATTGAAATATATTTTTGTCATTTGAGAAATCAGTAACACTGCATTGCGAAATCATCTCAATTGACACATGTTATTACACTTTGTGTTCTGTGCTATCTGATTTGAGGTTGCTAGCTAAACCACGAGGACCCACGTGTTACATAATAATAATAATAATAATAATAATAATAATTACATTTATAAAGCCCCTTGCTGGAGCTCAAAGCGCTTACATGACATTTAAATGTTTTGTAAAGTTCCTTATACAGCTTTAGACTTGTTTTTATCTCATATATTCCTTAAGTGACACACCCTGAAAAGTCTGGTGGGTCATGTGCCGGGCTAAGACATGTGACAGAACTAGGTACATTTCAGAGGCTTGTTTTTGGTTGCTAAAGGTACAAATCAAGCCATTTAAGAATTAAAATGCTTACATAACATATACTTTGTTACATTGAACCTGTTAACATTTCTTGATCAAATTGATATGACACAAATTAGATAAATATCGCTGTGACACTGATGTCACATCGGGACATTAACCTTAAACTTTCACAGTAAATCTGGAGTAACACATATGTCACAATTAGAAATATGAGTATGACCTGCTCAGTTAATTTAGGTGATCCAATTATATTTAGTTAATATATTCTTTATTCTTCAATTCAAAGAATGTTAAAACAAATTTAAATCAAAAATCCCCCTCATTAATTAAGTTATAAATAAGAGTTACTTTACCATTAAAGTTCAATGTCACATTGTCAGAAATGTGGTCTATTTAGTCTAAATTATGTTCCCCTTAATTTCCCCAAAAGTAGAAATGGGTCTGGGTTGTTATGGGTTAAATTAGTTAAATTGTCAAATAAACTCTGAAATATCTCAATTACGAAGGTTTAGCGTTTTATCTTAACTCTTAAATAAGTAAATGACATTAGGGCGCTAGAAACGAGAGTATTTTTATTTTAACACAGCATTGGGCGATATGTAATGAAAATATAATTAAACAGTACATTCATACATTCATTCAAGAGTGGCTTTTCAGATATCCAATTTTGAAATAGTTCCAATGAAGTTATAATATAGCTGAAAAAAACCCAAACATACTTCCATATAGTAATGCTATCTACATCAACAACTCTTTCTGTGCTCCATAATCTTACAGCGGCTAAAGATTTGGCTGATCAGTCTGAGGAAGAGCCATGCAGCTCCCACACTGTGGCAAAGGAAATGGGTAAGTGTTTGCTTTCAAATGTTAAGCATACTTTAAGGATCCACTCAGTCTCAGATGGTGTACTAATAAGTAGTTGCTTAGCAGATAGCAGTAAAAAAAACAATATGTAAACGTATAGTGGATTAAAGATGTCACATGCACAAAGTGAAGCCCCTTGTTATCTCCAGTGTGGAGGAGATTCTTCCACTGTGCTTTGCCATACCTTTGTTGGTAGTAGATGTCAGGGTGGGCAGATAGTGGTTTGGACGACATCCATGTTTTTTTGGTCTAATTTGGCATTTTGGACTTTTACACAATTTCAAATATTCCCTATCGCTATATGTACCATTTATTCAACACTATTTCTAATTTATGAACTTTCTGTCTCCCCTCTTAAAGCTGTAGTGCACTGCAGTGATGGGTCTGACTCGGATGCATTCACAGGACAGCAGTCTACTGTGAAAGCATCAACTAAAGGTTAGGTTGTGTTGTGAAATTGCATTACATTTACATTTTATCTACGGTTACTGTTTTTTGATTGTGTTATTTTTATATATATATATATATATAATATCGCACAATACACTACAACAAGAAAATATTACATAACGAAAATGTAAACGCTTGTGCAAATGTACTAGAGCCCATTTTACTTCTGTGTGGTT
>NC_047512.1:34920393-34965608 GCF_902827115.2 Pseudochaenichthys georgianus
AATACTTCAAAACAAAGGTTTTGATATGCAGTTCTGACTGGCCAGAGTGGATGAGCTCCAGTGGAAAATTGAACAGGAGAAGATTAACTTTGACAGGGTGTACGATGAAACCCAGGCTTTGGTTGGCTCTCCGTGTGGCCGTGGAGCTCAAGGAGACGTTTGCACACGGTACAGGGAGCTCCATTGCAGCGTAATTGACAGCCTGCTAACCCAGATTGCCAACCGCTTCAGTGACCACAAAAATCAGGAATTGCTGGCCTTTCCTGTATCTGCAACAGTTCGGGTATTACCGTGACTATTTCCCAACTGCTGCAGTTGAAAGGTTTGATGGAGAGCTATGGCGGATATTTCGACCAGCCTCGACTGCACACGGAACTCACCGTAATGTAAGGCATGTCTGACTTTTTGGGGAAAAGCCTAGCCGTCATTCATCAGTTTCTCCTCAAAAAAGTACTGAGTGAAATCATGAAACAAGTGTACACCCTCACATGCATCATCCTGACAATACCTGTGTCCACTGCCTCTGTGGAGGGGTAATTTTCTGCGCTGAAACGCATAAAAAGCTACTCAAGGACCACGACTTGGCAAGTCCGACTGTCAGACTTGGCTTTAATTTCTATCGAGAAGGAATTGATGATTGCTTTAAAAGCAAAGGATCAGCTGCATGACCCCACCATCAAGTTCTTCATCCTAAAGGACAGGAGAAGGAAATTGTGTTTAGGTGATTTGATCATCAAAGGTAGGCCTGAGTGATTTTCAATGTTGGCCGCCGTGCCGACTTAATTCATTTTTAACCTTGAGCCTGTTTTATCAGGTCTCAGGCTCGAAAATGACATTCCCAGAACAAATGACCATATATTCCCTTCTAAAAGGGTTAAATTAATAATCTCTTCTTCTCAAAGTAAAAAGGTAAATTCTTACCTCCGCCTAAAAATAAAACATTACTTATAGTGAAAACCACCCTTGACTAAAAGCTTTAGGAATCCAAAGTATAACATATAATAAGTACCCTGTATCAAGATTGAGGCAAAACAAGTGAAAGTTGACCTTTTTAGAGAGATTTAGAAAGAATGACTGACCTTTGGGCACATTTGGATACCATCAGTGCCATTTGACCTTTTTCCGGTACCATACTGTAAACATAATTATATTATCACTATAGGTAATCATTCCATCCAAATACAGGTGTTTTTATAAAAAAAAATTAAAAAAATGGTATTCTTTTTTAATTACATTTCTTTTTGTAAGAGTAAATGGTGTGTGGGTGTGTGTGTGTGTCTGTGTGTGGACTTTGCCACAGTCCTTACATGTTTATCACCTGACTAACACTTCTAGGAAGGTTTAATTGCACAATAAAAAGTAGGAAACATAGGATAAATTTGTCTCCAACAGGAGCAGATTTATTTAAAAAATAACACACTATACAATAAAACTACAGTAAAACCGAAATAAAACCACAAGCATTTTTTTGTAAACACCGGCAAGCTGCTCCCTGAAGGACTTCTGGGTGTGTGGCTTCGTCCTGCCGGGGTCACCCCTCATCTTGTGCAGCTCCTTGTGGAGAAGGAAGCTGTTCACCACTGCAATGTCCAGAAAATGGTAAAAAAAAAGTCTTGTACCATTTCATGGTTTTGTGGTGAATGCTGTAGTACCCAATCAAAGCATCGGACACATCCACGCCGCCCATGCTTCTGTTGTAGTCCACCACAGCGTCAGGAACGGTAACAATCTTAGTCTGCCACACACCAGCCAGTTTCACTTTCCTCCTGACAGTCTGTCCACTGAATCAGAAGATGCGGAGAGAGGCTGAGTTAGTACTGGTGCATACATCTGGCAGCGTAGCTTGGATGTTGATGGCTCTGGGGCAACTGTATGCTGATCTGATGCACGTCGTAGCTCGGATGAGGCAGATGTTGATGGCTCTGGGGCAACTGTATGCTGATCTGATGCACGTCGTAGCTCGGATGAGGCAGATGTTGATGGCTGTGATAGGGCTGGGCGATTTGGCCTAAAAATAAAATCTCGATTTTTTTTTCTAACTAATGGACAATTTTCGATTTAAACCTCGATTTTTTCAGTTTTTTTCAGTTTCTTTCTAAACAAACCAGATCAAGGCAAAATTTAAATACATATTTTCTTTATTAACACAATAAAAATAAATGAGATTACCAAGTAGTCTAGGCCTATGTGAACAAATCAGTTGTTCAAGAATTAAAAAAAATAAAATAAAAACAGCACCACGGCACTTGGCTGTCATTAATGTGCAAAGATTTTTTTTAAATCAAACTGGAAAAAAAATCTCTTGTAGGCCATCCCTGAAAAAACTTGTAAAATGAAATACAAAAAATAATAAATAATGATAATGAAATGAATAATACAAAAATACCCTCAAACAAAATAACATCCCTTTAACTTTCTAGGAAGTTGTCTTTCTACAGACCTTACACAGAACAGTTGTTTGTTCTATGTATGACCGCTTGTACCCGAACCACTTCCATACAACTGAAGTAGCACCTTTTTTAGGAATGAGTTCTTCATCTGTGTTCGTGGACATTTGTATGGTACATCTGTCGGTGAAGCGGTGAATGTGATTGTAGTAGGCTATGTGACTACCCGATCTGCAGCTCTGCACATGCGCACAGTGTTATAAATTAAAATCAATGTTTTTGATGGCATAAAGTACCTTAAACATACCGTCAGTTTAAATGCTGTTTTATACTGAAAAACCAGAAGTTCTCGTGCGCAGTTGTTAAGCTTTTATTCTGAAAATCCTTCATCTCCGGTTAGCATTTACTACTGATTTCATCAACACTACAACTACTGTATAGACGTCGAGATACTATTATTGCTGAATATTAAATGAAGGTACAGTTTATTCGAATATGTTTGTTTACAGACGTGGGTAGCATGAGACAACATCCGGAACTACCAGAAATGAAACCAGCCGTGAAGTTTTTCCTATCTTGAGTATTGATTACAGCGTTCAAAACCATATTCAATGAAAAGTCATGAAAGAGATAAGGAGGAGAAAAGGCGTGTTTAGTTATATATGTAATGTACAATGTCTGAGTCCTCTGTTATGCTCAACAACGAACAACGAACACAGCATAACAACAGCAGATCTGGCAGAGCTGCAGATCGGGTAGTCACAGGCAATGTGGCTGAGTTTTGTGCGCGTTCTGGAAAGTGAGAGAGTAAGCTACTACGGAGTCCCTTAAAGCAAAACAAATCTGCGGAGTCTAGAAATGTTTTTAAATCGCGATTTTTCGGTTCAGCCATTTCACAAACCGTAGGAAAGTAAAAATGCAAATTGATCGTGAAAACCGAAAAAATCGTGATCCAGAAGCCATTTGATACTCGTCTTCATCACTGTGAAAACAAATGTGGAAAAAACAAAATCGATTAATTCACAAGTATTCTTTCAAAAATGTAACTCAAATCAGAAATAATTCCTCCATTTAGCGTGTGTGAAATAACAGTATACACATATATATATATATATATGCTGATATACAATACAGCTTTATTTATAAACTGCTAATAGTCAATGTCTGTAGAACTACAAAACAGCATCCATTTGGCGTGTGTGAAATAACAGTATATATATATATATATATATAGACTGGGTTGATATACAATACAGCTTTATTTATATACTGCCGTGTTATAGTGACGAAATACAATTAATCTATTGATACGTGTTCACCAACACAATGTTCCCATTGTTTTAGTTTCTCACGGAACGATTACGCTACAACAACAAAGCGGCGTCCATGTTGTATTTTGCGAGTGTGGAATTACTATAGATTAATACTATTAGGCTACACCCGACCAAATACATAACTAATGGATACAAACAGAGAGAGTACATACCTTTCCCATGATAGGTGTTTATATAAATGGTGTTGTTTTGTGTGGTAGAGGGTCGCTGTCATTAATGCGTTTTGCACACCGGGCCATTATTTGGATATTCCGCTGAATAAGCTGTGACGTAATAACTCGAGAGAAGATATTTCCTTATCTGTGTCAGCTTCTTGAGCCGTATCTGGCCGTGCAACACTTGCAGTGTCACATACTGTATGCAGAAGTATTATTTTAAGCAACACATTTAGTTGACGAAACACTTGAGTCAAATGTTATTAAAGTCAGATCCACTCGTGTCTTAGATGGGGTGCCAGTGATATCATAAAACTGTTAATGTGTTGTGCACCGCCAACACATTACGTACTGTAACCCAGCTTCTATGAGTATAGGCGCAGCCCTCTAAGGCTATCGCTATTGGGTAATCCCACTGCACGTGTGCAGCACTGACAGACTTAATCCACGCCCACCTACGGACTCACTTCCGTATAAATAGGAAGTAGTCCCTGCAATCCGCTCCCACACAAACAGCTTTTCTTCAGCTATTCGCGGAGTCAGTGGGGCCCGAACCTTAGAGGGCTGCGCCTATACTCATAGAAACTGGGTTACAGTACGTAACCCCAGTAATATTTCGTATAAGGCTTCGCCCTCTAAGGCTATCGCTATTGGGTTAAGGGCGAAGCAGGATGTAGTCCACGCCCCACTGGTCCGTCTGTTACCAGAAGCACAGAAACACACCTACTCAATTAATAACCCATGTCCATTTCGCCATGCGTAAATGGAGCATCACATTCCCAGGGAATATAGTATTTAAAAAATGAATATTCTTCATACGGGAAAGAAGGTAGGCTAAATAGGCTACCTGTAAAAAGTAGAGACCAAAGTCCCACTTGTTAAAATGATCAAAGAGGGGGAAAAGGGCAGCTCTCTAAATGCCGACAGGCAGGAGAGAGGGCACGCAGTTGAGTCCCCGACATTACTCACTCTGACAGGACATTCAGTACTGAGTGTGTCAGAGAGGACTGGGAGACGTCCCTCAAAATAAACACGAATAAAAGAACAGGGGGAAGACCAAGATGCAGCAGTGCAAATGTCTTCCACTGTCATTCCTCCGTGCAACGCCGTGGAGGAGGAAATTCCTCTGGTGCCGTGCGCTTTGATGTTCTCCGGGGGATCCAACCCAGAGGAGAAATACAGCCTCACACAGCCCGTGTGACAGGCGCTGTGCCGTCAGAGGCTGCCCTATTGAGCGCTCTCTGTGATGCACAAACAGTCGAGCTGCGTAAAGCAGCCGTGCGTGCAATATAGCATGACAGCGCGCACACGGGACGGAGGAGATGAGATGTGGCTTCCTCCTCTGATGTGTGAGGAGGAGGAAAGAAGCCATCCAAAGGTATCACTCTCGTCTTTTCTATCTAAAAGAGCTTGTGATCACCATTGGCATAAAAGCCGGGTTAGGGCGCAAAACAGCTGAGCTGCCATCTCCTTGGATCCGGAGACATGACGGAGCCACAGAGAGAGCAGACCAATCACTCACCCTTTAGCTGATGTCAGAGCCAAGAGCAGAGCTACTTTGGCTGACAAGAACTTTAGGGGGACCTGATCTAAAGTTTCAAATGGAGCTTTACTCAGTGCGCGTAATACTAAGCCAAAACCCCATTGAGGCGTGAAGAGAATTAAATTAACATATTATAGCAGGAAAGTTTAATCCAGTGTAATTTTTGGTATATTCATTTTAATGTCCCCTGATATATAAGAAGTGTGTTTTTATATATTCATATGTGTACTTAATTACTTTGTATTTAATAGTAGCAGTTTATATGAACAAGAAGCTGGAGAGATGAGAAGTGAAAACTTCCCTGTCAGTAGAAGGGGACAGAGAGGAAATACCCTTATATAGACATATGCTATAGGCAGCAGAGAGAAGGGTGTGTGTGTTGCAGTAAGCCATGGTCTGTATAATAACTGCTCAATTATACTGGTGCTTGTGTTTTTATTGATTTCTTTCTGTTTCATTCTTTCATGTTGTGAGTACTACATTTCCACAACATTGTGCAGTAGTTGGCTTAAATGTGTTTAAATTACTTATGTGAAATAAGGAGCAGGTTGGCATGACAGGAGACTAAAGATGTGGGGAGAGGATACATTCTTCTCTAAACACAGAATGCCAAGTAGCTAGAACGATACATGTCTAAAATATATGTGTGTTTAATTACTTTGTATCAATAATAATAGGGAGTTGGAAATATGAGGACTAAACCCATTATTTAGAGTAAGATGTGAGCAGGAGAATGCCCTTATTTGAAGATAGCTCAGATCTCTGAAATGAGTGTGCGTTCTCTGTATATGTTATGTAGGGTTCGTGCAGGACACCCAATGTGTCTGTGTTACCTTAAATGGTAAAAGAAGGAAAATGAGTGTGCGTGACACAAACTAAGAAAAAATGATGTGCGTTCTCTATAGAGGCTGATATTCTACTATTTTACTGCTTGAGAGCAGAGGTAATGTTTTCCTCGTTATTATTGATATTAAAGTAGTACTTATATTGTTTGTATTAGTCAACTATAACAAAAGTATGTGACACTGTGTGTACATTGAACTAAGGGGAGAGGGAGGCACAGAGAGGGAAGTCTCTGCAAAATATGTGGGTGTGTGAAAGTACAGCCAATGCGTCTGTTTTACCTTAAATGGTAAAAGACTCTTGTTTCTGTGGGTCCTCTGCTGGCTCGTTGCTTTTATATCAACCAATGAATGGACTCTATGGGAGGAGAATCCGGCACACCTCCTCCCCGTTTTTTTTGCATATTCATTTCATTTCAAACCTTTATTTATACAGATAAATCCCATTGAGATCATTGATCTCTTTTTCAAGGGAGACCTGCTCAAGTAGTTCCACATGAAACATAAAAACATAAACAGAACAACAAAAGGACATCATACAGCATCATTTACATAATTATCCACATAAGCAGGTACCAATAGCTTCCGATTGACTAGCATCCAACCGAGCTTTAAAAACATTTAGTGGCACCAGATTGTTCAGTTTCCATTTAATTTGCAGACTATTCCAAGACAGAGGAGCTGCGCATCTAAAAGCTGTCTTCCCTAAGACAGTCCTAGCAGTTGGCACATTTAATAAAACCACAGCATTCGATCTCAGGCAGTAGCCACTTACAATTCTCCGAGAGATCAGGGAGCAGATATAAGATGGAAGTTTCCCTAACATGGCTTTGTATATACAAATGTACCAGTGACTGAGCCTCCGTACAGTTAGTGAAAGCAAACCAGCCCTTGCATACAGGGTACAGTGATGGGTTAATGCTTTACAGTTTTTCACAAATCTCAGAGCACTGTGATACGCAGCATCTAACTTGACCAGGCAATTGGCAGGTGCATTCATATACATCAGATCCCCATAGTCCAGCACAGGTAAAAAGTTCACAGTGACTAGCCTTTTCCTGGCCTCAAGCGAGAAACAGGACTTGTTCCTGTAGAAGAAACCTAGCCTAACCCTCAGTTTTTTTAGCAGGTTATTGACATGAAGTTTAAAAGTGAGACAATCATCAAGCCAGATACCAAGGTATTTGTAACAGGCAACAACTTCAAGTTTTGTTCCTTGCGTACACTCTAAGAAAAATCTGTAAAATTACGGCCAATGTGGTGTAACATTTTACTGTTTAAGTACTGTAATCGACTTTTACATTACTTTTTCCGTTGAAAACAGTGTTGCCAGGTCTGCTTATTATAAGTTTCCCCCAAGATTTTATTTGAAAATAGCAGATCTACAAGCTCACAACCATATTTATATATTTATATAAACAGTCCATGCTCACAATGCATCGCGTTGAGGCACGTTGTGATCTGCTATTTTCTAATAGTTGCTGTATAGGTTTAAAGTGCTCATGTGGCCCACTTCACTTCTTTTGGGCTTTTTTTCCTTGACCTTGTGTCCCTCACAGAATCTGGCAACACTGGTTGCGCATTGCATTGTGGGTGCTTTTGCCCGGTAAAAAATATCTGTGGTGGCCGCCATTACAGGAATCCGTCCGCACTGTAAGTCTGCTCGGTAGGTTGGTTCATTGTGTTTAATTTGGGAATGGAACCTCATTTCTTAATCAAAAAGGATATTTGTGGTAAACATAAAGTTTGTGTTAATGTTAAATATTTGTTTTATTACGTGGACGTCTGGCAGGTAACTCTCTTCTAACTGCACTGTAAGACCAAGAAGTACAAGCTTCTTGAAGAATATGGGTTGTTTTAACCCAAAGATTTATAAAAGTTATTTCACCGCAAATTTTCTGATGACTATGAACTGATTTGTAATATTGTGCATACAGTATTATTCCACTTTGGGTCATATTGGGGATTTACTCAAATGTTTTACTGAATCTCTCTAACTTCATCACGTATGTGCTCCGCCCCCGACGTGTCTCACTGCTGTTCATTTGAGTCCGCCATTATAGCTCCTCTCGGATGAAATCACTCAAACTTCCAGAAGTTTGTCCACCGTGCTCTCGAGTCTCACTGCCGGAATTTGACCGCGCTACTCTGGTAAGTTACCTCTTGCCTTTGCACAGTATTTAAATGATTTGTTATTCATTTCTGCATCTAATGCACTTTGTGTCGCATGTGTGTAGTTTGATTTGAGCTCTTGTTTGCTAGCCTAGATTTAATATCTGCCTCACTTGAAAAATGATTTAAACCTGTAAGACAGTATTTTATATTGCTTTAAGTTATATCTCAAAGTGGAACGTTTGTGTTGCAAAAGTTCTCTGGAAAATTCGAACCGCAAATGGCGGGAGTTTTTTTTCTTTTTTGTTCTCTGATCATTTTGTGAAAACTTTGCAACCCAGCTAACCTTCAATTTTTTTTCTCTTTAGGGTGAAACTGAAGCAACTGGCAGATAAAGGGCGTCTTCAACCTGGTAAGCCTTGCAGTGGAGAAACTATAACGCGCGTGGGGGAGGCACGGGGGGGGTGCATGCTAGTGTGTGTGTGTGTGTTAAGATGAGAGATAAAAACCATCCCTTGATTGCAAAGTTAATGCAGACTACCTTTGCCCTGCAGCGCAATGACATCATCAATGATGAGCTACCTGTTGGAGAGACCCTGGAACGCTGGCCTGCCTTGACAATGGAATCACAGGTGAAAATATGTTAGATATTACAACTATATAATAATTTTGTGTGCCTTTGTCACTGATAGCTTGGCATGTTTACTCAGATTTAGCATGTTATGTTTCTGTTTATCTCTGCTGCCTTCAGTCCACATATAAATTGTACTCTGAATTAAATAGTCATTTTATATGTTGGCAGAGTTTCACAGGATAACGAACCTCAACCTGAAGAACCACTTTTACGGAGTTGGATCGGCATGCTGTTGAGCTTGTCAGGAAGAAGGCGGCACGCAAAGACGAAGTGTCTGAAGTTCAGCTCTTCACCGCCTATGACCTCCAGGTGAGTCGGTTAAGCCTCTTGGTGTTTTATAATCATACTAGAGTGGAGTTTTCTGTGTGTGTGTTGGGGGGCGGGGTCAGCCTGATAGGTTTAGATGTATTATTAAGATACTTGTGTTGGGGAGGGAACAGCAGTGTTAATGTTATTGCACCTTGTTGCTGTGCTAATGAGATACAGGTGGGATCGCAGATGCCGCAATTGCTTCAAAATGGTTCTCCAGTCATGGAAGAGCCCTTGTGATATCAATGGTTGTGTGGCTATGCTGTTTAGCATCCAAAGTAAAACAAAGATATTTTTCGCACTCAAGGATCAAGGTGACGTCCATAGCCGACGTGCTGCTCTCCTCCCTGCCTGGATTTCTGCATGAGAGGATGACTCCAGGTTTCTGAGGACTGTGGCATGGAATGAAGCAGAAAGAATCGGGGGTCAAGGAGGGGACAGAGCAGCAAAAAAGAGAGGGAGCGGAGAAGAGACACACACACACACACACACACCACAACACACACACACACACACACACACACACACACACACACACACACACAACACACCACACACACACACACACACACACACACACACACACACACACACACATAGACACACACAACACATACAAACAGACACACATACGCACACACACACACACACATAGATACACAGGCATACACACACATAGACAGACATACACAGGCACACACACACAGATACATACACACACACACAGACAGACACACACATAGACAGACAACAGATATACACATACAGATACAAGACAAATACACAACACACACACACAACACACAACACACCACACACACACACACACACAACACACACACACACACCACAGACACACATACATACATGCATACAAAACAGGCACACACATGCAGACACACACAGATAATAGACACACATATACAGACACACACAGACACATGCAGATATACACACACCACACCACACAACTGCTACATAGACATACATACACACACACCACACACACACACACACACACCACACACACACACACACACACACACACACACACATAGACAGACACACACACATACATAGACACACACATAGATACACAGACACACACACATGCACACACATAGACACAGACACACATATAGACACACACATATTACATAGACACACACACCACACAACATACACACACACACACACAACACACCACACACAACAAACACACAAACAACACACACACACACACACACACACACACACACACACACACACCGACACACACACATAGATACACACGCACACAGATATACACACACATACCCACACACACACCCACACACATACATAGACACACATAGATACACGTATACAAACATAGGCACACACATGCAGACACACACAGATACACATATACAAACACAGGCACACACATGCAGACACACACAGATACGCACATACACATACACACATAGACAGACACACACATAGACAGATACACACATAGACAGACACACGCAGATACACACAGACACACACTGATACATAGACATACACACACACACATAGATACACATACACACACATAGACAGATACACATACATAGACACACACACACACACAACACACACACACACACACACACACACACATACATAGATACACACATACACACACATAGACACAGACACGCATACATAGACACGCACACACACACACACACACACACACACACACACACACACATAGACATACACATACATAGACACACACACATACATAGACACATACACACACACACACACACACACACACACACACACACACACACATACAAACAGACACACATACAAACACACACACACAGACACACATAGATACACACACACGCACACAGATATACACGCACACACATACATAGACACACATAAATACACATATACAAACACAGGCACACACATGCAGACACACACAGATACGCACATACACACACACATACATAGACACACAGACAGACACACACACACACACACACACACACACACACACACACACACACACACACACACCACACACACACACACACACACACGCAGAGACACACACAGATACACACACACAGAAACACACACACATAGATACACAGACGCACACACATACATACACATACATAGACACACACACACACACACACACACACACACACACACACACACACACACACACACACACACACACACACACACACATACATAGACACATACACACACACATACAAACAGACACACATAGATACACATACACAGGCATACACATGCACACACAGACACACACATACACACAGCCACACACACAAATGCACACACATAGACAGGCACGCACAGACACACACACACACATAGATACACACACACACATATATGCACAGACACATACAGATACATAGACACATACACACACACACACATACATAGACACACATAGATACACGTATACAAACACAGGCACACACATGCAGACAAACACAGATACGCACGCACACACACCACACACTACACACACCCACACACACACACACACAACACACACACACACACACACACACACACACACACACACACACAACACACAGACAGACACACGCAGAATACACACAGACACACACACCACACACCCAGACACACACACATACATAGACACACACATAGATACACAAATACACACAC
This sequence comes from Pseudochaenichthys georgianus, assembly GCF_902827115.2. NCBI lineage: Eukaryota > Metazoa > Chordata > Actinopteri > Perciformes > Channichthyidae > Pseudochaenichthys > Pseudochaenichthys georgianus. Next base: position 34,932,431 of record NC_047512.1, read on the forward strand.
ATAGACAGACAAACACACACAGACACACATAGATACACACACACATATATACACACACACATACATACATAGACACACATAGATACACGTATACAAACACAGGCACACACATGCAGACACACACAGATACGCACATACACACACACATAGACACACATACATACATACATACATACATAGGCACACAACAACACACACACACACACACACACAACACACACAACACACACACACACACACACACACACATACATAGACATACATAGACATACACACATAGACAGACAGACGCACACACATATACGCACAGACATAGACACACACAGACACACAAACGGATAAATAATACATTTCATATTAAAACTTTGTTATCAATCGTCACAATTTCTTTCAGCACTCGTGACTACTAGCGACTACTACTAGCTGTGCTACTCATGCACTGAGTTAACGGTGCCCTGAGATCGTTCAGTGCACGTACAGTATATCCACACAAGTCACAGGTGCATGGGTTATGCTGACATTTCCAGTATAGTATGTTGGTGATGAGCAGACTTTAACAGCACGTTGTCTGAGTTGCTCAGCTTACAGGAGCAAAGTGTTATTGTAATAGTAGTATTTTTGCAACATTAGCTGTAGATGGACACACACACACGGGCATGGTGGAGAAAACAAATGTATGCTATTTTAGACGGCTCCACTCCTGTAGAGCCACACGACAAGTAGTATCTGAGCTTTGTCGGCATGTTACTCTTTAGTTCAGTTTCATTCATTTAGTTGCATGTGTAGCTAAACATATTTCTGTTTCCTTAGAGTTTTCTTTGGAATGAATCCTGACCGAGGGTCCAAGGCTGAGATGAAGGGGAAGAAACGGCACCACATTCCTCCAAAACTGTCGAAGCTCGTGACTGAGCTGAAGGAATTTGACTGGCACATGTGAGCTTTCCTCAAAGCTCAAAACAGAACTTTTTGGACTGGACTTTTGGACTGAACATCCCAACACACACAAAAAACAGTTTACTTTTTTTTTTTTTTTTGTCGTCACTGCATGAAGGCTCCTCCTTCCTCACTGACAGGTGAGCCAGTAGGGTGCAACAGCAGTGGCAAACAGTGGGAGGAATTTATTACATTACATTGCATTTAGCTGACGCTTTTATCCAAAGCGACTTACAATAAGTACATTCGACCAGGAAGACACAACCTTGAAGAAAACAGAATAATATAAGTACATCAGGTTTCATAGAGCCAAACATTTCAAGTGCTACTCAACTGGCTATAGATAAGCCAGTCCTTTATTAGTATATAAGTGCTTTATAACTACTAATTTGATCTTGAGGCGCACATGTACACACAGCCCGACCTCTAACATCATGGTGTTAAGAAAAAGGTTATTGTTGCTGTTATTTTACATACTTGAATGTATGATCATGTTAGGGTTTTACAATTGTATGGAAATGTATTTAAAAAAAAAAACATTTGTATGGCACTCAGGTAGCGAGGGGTACAATTATTGCCCACCACCACAGATTCTTTGGGTTCAAATCCCCCATGTTCGGGGGGAGGGAAGTTGGGAGGGGGATATTTGTCATTGCATGTTCTCCTACAGGTTGGGGCAGCGGGGAATGTTGAGTTTTATGGAAAGAAATAAATACATTTTGTTCAATTTCTATATATTGTGCTTTATTCAGTGTGCTTGAAAGTGTAATTGTTATTTATTTAGGATTTTATTTTTATTTTTAATCCCACGATTTAAAAAAAAAAAGAAAAAAGATATTAGGATTGACGGAAGTGTCTGTAAATAGTACATACTAAGGACTGTTAAAATACGGAATTATCCGTATTAGGATTAACAGAAGTGTAAGTAAATATTACGGACAAAGTCTTGTTAATCTACAGAAATAAGGTTGACGGAAGTGTCCGTATATGGTACAGAAAAAGTCTTGTAAATCTACAGAAATATCCGTTAAAGGGTTGACGGAAGTGTCCGTGGAATAACGGACAATGTCCTGGCAGCAAATTACCAGCACTTTGTCCGTTTTTTTACGTTTTTTTTTTTTTACAGTGTAGTTACAATATCTAAAACAGGCTCTGGCGTCTTTTTTGCTTTTGAAAAGAGCATTACCTTGGTTTTATCGACATTTAAAATAAGCTTTAATTCAGAGAGCTGAGTCTGAATAGTGTTAAAAACAGCCTGTAATTTAACAACAGCCTCTTTAATGGAGGGACCTGCACAATACATCACAGTATCATCCGCATAAAAATGTAAAGTAGCTTCATCCACATTATCACCTACGCTGTTAATATATATGGAGAATAAAAGTGGTCCTAAAACAGAACCTTGTGGTACACCATTAGAAATGTTTAACCACTCAGAAGACAGTCCATTAAAATGAACACATTGGGACCTTTCAGAGAGGTAGTTCACAAACCACCCCACTGCAAGGCTGGATATGCCAATACTGAGTAGCCTCTGCTTTAAGATGCGATGATCAACGGTGTCAAACGCTTTGGAAAGGTCAATAAACAGAGCTGCACAACTCTGCTTATTATCTAAAATACTAGTAATGTCATTTACCACTTTCATTGTGGCAGTAATGGTGCTGTGTTTCTTTCTGAATCCTGACTGATGTTTAGACAGGATATCGATAAAAACTCCTTTACTTGTTCACTCACAAGTCGTTCGAGCACCTTAGCCAGAACTGACAATTTAGAGATTGGCCTATAGTTATTTAAAATAGTTGCCTCCCCTCCTTTCAGTAAAGGCAAGACATAAGCAGACTTCCATACTTTTGGAATTGCATTTGTGCTGAGGGAGAGGTTAAAAAGAGAAGTAAGAGGTGGAGCAATAAAATATGCAGCTATCTTTAAAAAGAAAGGTTCTACGTTGTCCGGGCCAACCGGTTTCCTAGGATCTAACTTGGATAATGCTTCATGAACAATACCAATAGTTAAAGGAGTAAAACTGAAAAGGTTTTCCAGACAACATTGTTCAGAGTCAAGGATTGGAGCGTTCACAGAAGCAGAAGTACAGTCAGTGACAGAATCAAACATCGAGCCACAAGACACAAAATGCTTATTAAAGCAATTTAGCATATTAGCCCTGTCTGATATAGTGCCATAAGCTGTGGTAAGGCACGGAGGTAGCTCATTTGGGATATCACCAGTGGAAATCGATTTTATGGCTTTCCAAAATTTCCTAGGATTATTCAGGTTTTCTGTGGTAACCGACAAATAGTACTTTGATTTAGCACTTTTTATTTGAGAAGTGAAGCTATTTCTTAGCTGCCTAAAACGTAGCCATTCTACCTCTGAGCCTGATTTCCTAGCCTTAGCCCAAGCATTATTTCTCTTATGAAGTAGACTGGACAGCTTAGCAGAAAACCAGGGATTGTTTCGTCCCTTCACTCTAAATTTACGCAGAGGTGCATGTCTATCTATAATATTCATAAAACCAAGATAAAAATAAGACCATGCAGTTTCTACATCAGCACACAGATTGATTTTACCCCAATCAAAATCAAACAGATCATGTAAAAAACCCTGCTCCACAAAGTGTTTTTTGTCTCTCTTTGTGATGATACGTGGTTTAACCTTTTGGACCTTAGTGTCCCTAATTGTGGCTACAACACAGTGGTCACTCACATCATTAGCAAATACTCCCACAGATGAGTATTTACGTGGAACATTTGTTAAAATTAGATCAATTAAGGAGGATTTATTTGGGGACTTAATATTTGGGCGAGTAGGACTGTCTATAATCTGGGTAAAAGAGGTACACAGGTTTTTAAAATCCTCTGACACAGAAGTTAACCAGTCCCAATTAAAATCACCAAGCAGCACAATTTCCTTGTAGGAAAGTTGTGATAACAGTTTTGCCTATGACGATAAAGAGTCCTTGACAGCCGAAGGGGCCCTGTAGCAGCCCACCACCATGACCTGTTGACCCTTTGTTACCTCAATATTCACGGCTAAAAATTCGAGCTGTTTACTAACAGATTTGGAAACCATATTGGTTACACAAAACTTATTTTTCACATAAATGGCAACGCCACCACCTTTTTTAGGTAGGTCAGTACGATATACACTGTAACCATTTATGTAAATGTCAGAGGCCAAAATGGATTTATCTAGCCACGTTTCTGATAAGACAATGACATCAGCATCAGTCGAACTCGCCCAAATACGGACAAAATCTAATTTAGGTAACAGACTACGCACATTTAAATGAATTAAACCTAGCCCAGATCTAGATATAAGATCAGCAGGAGTAGCTATTTGACTAATACTGCTAGGTGGACCTGGATTTGGCTGTACATTTCCTGATAGTAACAACAATAAAAATACCAAGCACCTTTTCCTCTTAATCAACACACATACATTGTCAGCTGTTCTAGAGTCACCAGCAAACTTCGTGAAAGTGAGATTAGAGTTTAAAAAACAATTCTGAAGGACCAGCAGGCATGTGAGAAAGACAAACATTTTCTGAAATGAATGTCCGCGACAGTGCAACCAGCAATTGTTTGTGCAACACCTCCGAAACTGTACAGGGGATGTCCACTGCGGTCGGCAGAACATACCCGAATCCAGTAGATTGTTCAGGACGACTAGCGATCTTCTCCTTGTCCAGCACAGCCAAGAAAAGGCACAGCAGAAACACGACACCCGCCATTCTCCCAGTCCAGCACAACAGTATCCACGCTGTTCCCAGAGCAAGGTGGAACCAGGCCTCAGCTACAGCAGCACAGCAGAGCAGAGCAGGTGGAACCAGGCCTCAGCTACAGCAGCACAGATGTTCCCATTGTTTACGTTTCTCACAGAACGATTACGCTACAACAACGTGTTGTATTTTGCGAGTGTGGAATTACTATAGATGAATACTATTAGGCTACACCCGACCAAATACATAACTAATGGATACAAACAGAGAGTATAAGCCTGTTGTGTCTTTAGATCGCTCTCTCTTCTCCTGCTGTCAAGACCGGAATCTGAACAGCACGCGAACCAGGGCAGGAGTACTCCTTATTGTATTGTATTGCATTGTATTTTTACCTTTTATAATTAAAACAGATTATTGTTTAACTGGTATCCTGGTGTCTTCTGATTTCCTTCCTGTTTATGATTTTAAGCAGCTTGCCAAAACGACACGTGGAGCCGAGGTGGGTTGTAAAAACCTCTCAGCCACAACAAGTGGTGACCCGGACGTTTGCGAGTGGGAGTTCAGAGGGAGTCACATCAGCAGCCAGCGGACGAAGCTGTCCAGGGGTGACACCTCAAAATACTTTCTGACAACTAAAAACAGAGCTCTATACAAAATACCAGGTAAGCGCGGATTTTACCAGAAATCAATACGGCAAACTCATCGGGGAAGTTCAGTGGTTTTCTAAAGACTCCAACCAGAACAAAACAGAATAATGCTTTCCAGTCTCATATGAGCTGCAGTTGTATTATATGTAAACAAATCCAAGGGGAGATACGCAAATTTCAAAAAGCCATTTTGAAACGACCGGAATCTCGTTCTCTTGTTATGTTGGGTTAATCTAGAAGGCTAAACGTGACGATAAAGAGATTCTGTTGACCTGGGTTTCGACGCCATGAGAATGCCACATCGCTGACAAGCGGTGTAGAAGCGCGTTCTAAGGTCTCATTATCTGTTGAAATAAACATCGCACTATAAAAGCTGGATAGACTGTACGGGGAATAATTTTCTGTGAATAATTACTAATAGATAAGGGAGAAAGTCAGATAGAGACGCGAAGTTTAAGCTTGTTGCTCTCAGAAGCATTCTTCCCCTCAGTGAGGTGGAACTCATTCCTGGTGAGGTGCCGCCATATGCTGGACGTATTTTGTAGTATTTATTGCATTGTTACATTACATTTGACTGGCGCCTTTATCCAAAAGCGACTCACAATAAGTGCGTTTGACTAGGAAAATACAATCAAAAACAAAACAAGATGATTAAAGTATATCTGGGTTTATAGAGCCAAAACATTTCAAGTGCTACTCAACTGCCCTTCGATAAGCCAGTCCGTTGTTAGTATCACAAGTGTTTTTGTTAAGTACTTCTTTGTTAATAGTTCTATCATTCGAAGAGGACTTGAAATACTTGGGTTTTTACACTCAAACTATTTACACAGTTGGATTAAGGGCAGGGCAGTTAAATAAATACTAGGGCTGTCAAGTTAACGTGTTAATGCAAAAAAAAGTTAACGCCACTAATTATTTTAACGCGATTAACGCATGTGTATTTTTTGTCCTCGGCCGCCCCGTAGTTTCAGAGCGCATCGAGTTTAAAATACCATCTACAAGCTGATGCTGACAGCCCCGCTCCTGCTGCCTGCTTGCGGCAGACCACACTTCCACGCTCACCGGCAGGCACCGACTGGCTATCGGGAGGACCGGGAGGGTGTGTGTATGTGTGGCCCGAGCGAGAGAGAGACCTTACATGTATTGTTGTTGTTAGCATCTGGTGCTAGCTAGTTGCGCTAACGGATATAAGGAGCTGTTTAAATGAAAACAGAGGAGTGACATTTCGCCACAACTGTGCCGAGCACTTGACTTTATGCAGGAAGCCAGACAGTGGGACATTGTACGAAAAGTCAGCACACTCAGCACGGATAGTGCGCGTAACATGATTGCAGCGTCCAGGCAGCTCCCGTTCGAGCATATGCCTTGAGTTGCACATAGCTCCAACGATCCATCACACACACACACACACACACACACACACACACACACACACACACACACACACACACACACACACACACACACACACACACACACACACACACACACACACACACACACACACACACACACACACACACACACACACACACACACCACACACACACACACACACACACACACACACACACACACACACACACACACACACACACACACACACACACACACACACACACACACACACACCATTTGTATTGTATTATTGTATGAGAGGTTCCAGGTTGACTTGAGGCGAATATTTGTAATGTTCAGAGGTTGTTGTGTTTAACTAACTACGTTAGGAGTAACGACAAGTAGTGTCCACTGTATTAATAAATACCACTGAACACATAGCAACCTAGTCAGATAAATAAGATACAATCACCATGGAGGGACAGTTTTAAAAAAAAATGATTTACACGTCCCAATTCCCGGAAGTTTCCGAGAGCAATGGGGACGGACTGAGAGATTGATTCTCAGTGGAATCAAACAGGGACACAAGAAGAAGGCTTGTGCCGACCTCGGGTTCCTCCATAAAAAAAATGATAGAAGACAGAGTGGGAGGAGATGACACTCTAGGAAATTTAAGCTCAGCTCTAAATGTTTATGAACGACAGCTTGTAAAAAAACTTCGTGACCTAAACCAACAAAAGCATGGATTATTAGGCCGGACGAAACTAAACAAAGAGAAGGAGGAGGTAGATAAAATACGGAGGCTTTGTCATAATGCAGCACTCGCCATGAACGGTGTAGCTGTTACCCCCTTCACAGCCAAAACTCTCCCAGTCCTGGTCGCGGTCCAAAACCCGACCCAGGGAGAGGAGTTTCAACACTCTAGTTACCTTAGAACTCTCCTGTTCCCTCATGACAGTATAGGGACGCACGTGCCAGCACAAACACCTACAGATGAAGAAATACATCACTTTATTGCAGAACGTGTCAGGGGTTATGAGAGTATGAATAAAGAGGAAACCTCTGCCTCAAACAGGGAAGACATGGGGAGGCAATCTCTCAGCAGTGCTGTAAATGACATGTGCACTGTACAAAAGGCTGGCTCAGTAGAGAGGTCTCAGACAGGACCTATAGAGGATCCAGTTATCCCCTTCAGTTCCCCCCTCATTTACCCGGATTTATTTAATCCATTTAAACAACCTCCCCCTTACTCTCCCCCTGTCCCAGACACACACCCCATGTCTAATCTACAGATGCCACTAACGAAAGGGTGCTATGGATCAGACCAAGAACAAGCAAGTGATAAGGGGGGTAACTTTACAATCATTGGAAATGTTTCACTGACTCCTTTAAGGAGTAGCTCTATTAAAAGACGCAAGAGCAGCCCCACAGAGGCAGAATTACTCACTATTGTAGAACGCTAAGAGGAGAGGGAGAGAGAGGATAGAGTACGATTTTACTATAACAGAAGGCAGTATGAGGAGAGAATAAGTGATAAGAGAAACGGAGACGAGGGGAGTGGGGGTAGTCAGGAGAGAGAGAGGGGCTATCACCATGGAGCGGAAGAATTACTGGAAAAGGGAGAAAGTCAAGACAGAGCAGAGGACAGCTCCTCTGAGGGAGAAAAGTCAGGTGACGAACCTTTTAGAAGCAGAGAAGCCCAGACCCGCTATAACCCAAAAAGTAGGGGAGGAGCATCTGGGGATGATAGTGATAAGTATTACTCTGAAGCAGAACACACGGGGTATAGAGGTAGCTATCAGAACACTGCTCAGCAGAGCCGAGCAGGACAGGAACAGGACAAAGGCAGAAAAGATAAGAAAAAGGTTAAGAGCATATCTCTGGCAGGAACAATCACTATTTTGACTGATGTACAGGTTATTGCACTCCCCCGTGGGATGTTAAGATCCCATCACACCTTGGAAGACCCCACATTTCATGCCTTTATGGCCCCAGCATTACAGGCTCCTTTAGTGACTCTTCCTAGTGGGAATATCACTTACCACCCTTTCACACTGGAAGACATACATGCACTAGTTGATAAAATGCCGCTACCTACTGAGGGAGGGAGACATTGGATGAGAAAGTTTGCGGATATGTCAGTAGGACAAACAATATGCCTTGGAGATTTCAGGAGGATATTAGCACAACAGACTTCCAGCTATGAGGTAGAGAGAGTTGAGGGAAGATCAGGTACAGGAAGAATGAGCGATGACAAGCCCATCTCTTCCAACGACATACACAGCTTGCTTAGCAAGGCAATGAGAGAACATTTCCCACAGACAGGAGGAGGTTACGGTTCACTGTCTTTCACATTCATACCTGGAGAGGCCGCATTAACCATGTTGCTCAGGTCCCGCCAACAATACACAGTAGCTACTGACTATAGTCCAGAAAATAATGACCAACATGTGCAGATGTTCCGTAAAGCGATACTGGCAGCTGTACCTGCCGAGATTAAAGCTCTCATGGAGGACAACCCAGAGGCAGATCACCTAAACACGCAGACATGGGAGCGTCATTTGGCCCATCATTTAGACAAATTTAACAAACAACTCACAAAGAATAAAACCGAGGAGGAAGAGTTGAGAGTGCAACTACTCCGTACTCAGCTAGAAATAGCCCGTAAAACAGTTCAAAATGAGAAAAAGAGTGCCAAACAGCTGATTGTTCATCCCGTGGCGCCAGCAGAGCAGGCACCGGGGCCACAAAACCCACAAGGGGGTTTTCCCAACCAAGGTCCGTCCTATAACCAGCCCCAATATGGCTACAATAATGGTTTTCAGCAACAGAGGGGCGGGTTCAGAGGCAGAGCTAGAGGTAGAGGAGGGTTTGGAATAGCTCCAGGAGAGAACCAATATCAGCAGCAGGTGTGCTACACCTGTGGACAGGCCGGCCACTGGTACAGGCGATGCCCACAGGGGCCGCCACCACAGAGAGGGCATGGACAAGGGTACACAGCAGACATGCAGTATTTCCAGAAACCCCATGAGGCAGCCCCACAAGCCCAACACCAAGACCAGGGTCACGTTGTACCCAATGCGATATCCGCCCCCTATGGCCAGTTTGTGCAGTACGAACAAGACTATTACCCACCACAATGAGGTCGCTCAGGGAACCCAGAATGTACGGGCCTGGCGGATCCTTACATGGACATGACTGTAGAAAACTCGAAGCTACCATTCCTTGTTGATTCAGGAGCTAGATATTCAACTCCCCCTAGATATTCAACTCCCCCGTGTTCAACACGTCCATTTCAAGTAACAAAGTCTCAGTCATAGGGTTTTCGGGAGAAATAGAGCGAGTACCGCTCTCTACACCATTAACCACCAAAATAGCAGGCCAGATATTTTTCCATCAGTACATTCTGGCACCCCAAAGTCCGGCTAACCTCATGGGAAGGGATGTTCTTATCAAAGCTAATGCTTCCATCCTCTGTTCCCCCGATGGACTAATAATATCGTTTCCAGATGGCACTCGCCTCAATTGTTCAATATCCACCATAAAGTCAGGTTCTCAGATGTTGTTTGGCCAATCCACTGAAGCAGACGCAACTCAGTATGTCACTATATACCGGGGGTTGCTCGACCGGCCCCAAGACAACACACCAGGACTATTTTCCATGTTTCAACAATGGAAGCCGTGGATTAACCTCCTCAGGCCTTATGGTTCCCCTCCAGACCCTCCCCATCTGACGCCAAATTATGATAGAAAAGACGACCAAAGTTATGCATATACATATGACAAAGAGGTGGCTCTGTCCATTTGGGACGTAACCACAACCAATTTATTTGTGGGACAAGCGGGGGTGGCTGCATCTGTTGAACTCACTGATGAACAACTCTATTGGTACCGTATGTCAGCTGAAGCTACACCACACATTTCATTAGCTATCTGAAAGGGCTATGAAGCTTAGGAACTTGGTCCTATGGTCAAAACACTGCTAAAAGTCGAGGATTGGGAACCAAGACAAATAGCAGCACTCACATACTCTCCTTCACACAAAGCTTATGCTCTAAAAATCTGCACTCAAGAATGCATCTTCATGGAGAGACACGAAGTGGATAGACATCATGGTAGAGAGAGGACTGACCATTCATTCACTGATGACATGTTGCGTGACCTCCCACCTGACCTGTGGTCATCTGACTCTCATGACGTAGGTTTCTGCTCAAAGGCTGCACCAATAACATTTTAGGTGAGCAGCTCTATACCTATTAATCTATCACAGTACCCTGTTAAACCACAGGCCAAAGGGGGTATCAGCAAGGCAGTTGAGGGACTAAAGAGAGCGAGGGGTGTTGGAACCCTCAAAAAGCGAGTGGAATACTCCAATACTCCCGGTATCAAAACCTAGCGGGGAGTATAGGATGGCTCATGACTTGAGGACCATTAATGCTATCACGACTACAGCTCTGGTACCAGTGCCTAACCCATACACGGCTATCTGTAATATCTCACCTGAACATACATGGTTCACCTGTATTGACCTGGCCAACGCTGTCTTCTGCATACCTCTAGCAGAGAGTATGAGAGCTATTTTTTCATTTACAATGGGGGGGGGGGGGGGAACACTACAGTACACAAGACTACCCCAAGGCTTCAGTTTGTCTCCAGGAATATTTAACAAAATACTCAGGGAACAGCTAGATGGCGTTCCATTGCCAGAGGGGGTGGTGTTGATCCAGTATGTAGATGACCTTCTCATTGCTGCAGCCTCCGCAGTGTCTTGTCTGGAGGCCACCAGGAACTTACTGGTTCGCCTCCACGCAGCAGGGTTCAAGGTCTCCAAGAAAAAGCTACAATGCACCCGTAAAGAGGTGACATTTTTGGGCAGAGTTATCTCTCCAGCAGGTACAGGCATGTCAGCAGCACATCAAGAAAACATATTACACCACCCCAAACCCAAGACAGTCAAAAACATGCTATCTTTTCTGGGTCTCACAGGCTACAGCAGACACTACATCCCAGAGTATAACCCAAGAACAGCTGAACTCAGAACACTGATCAATGAGAAGGGCATGCGCAATCTCACTGCCACACTGAACTGGACACAAGCTGCAGAAGCTGCGTTCATTTCTCTCAAACAATCCATGTCCCAGGTCACCTCTCTCGCCTCTGCATCCTATGCATTACCATTTTTCCTTGATGTTTCTGAAAGTGAAAACACAGTAAATGGTATTCTATTTCAGAAAAAGGGGGGATTACCCTGGACAGAGTGGAGAACAGAGAACCTCCATGGACAAGACATGCAGCAGGTACAGCACGTATCTTAAATAAGATTTCACACATTGTGATGAGACACCCTTTGACAGTACTGACAACACATAGCGTTGTCTCTTTTGTGAACTCAAGTGCATTCACAATGACTTCCACAAGACAGACCAGGTTAGAGAAAACTCTGACGCAAGCACACATCACCTACACACATGAAGGAGTTAACAGTGCAGACACCATTAGCAGCGGAGAACCCCATAGGTGTGAGGAAAGAATCATCCAGGATGTGAAGCTAAGAATAGATCTCAGAGACGAGCCTATGCCACATTCAGAAAACTAGTTCACAGACGGTTGTTGTTTCAGACACCCCACCAATGGGCTCGAAGCAGCCTACGCAGTGGTGGGTCAAACGGCTGAGGGACAGTTTGTGGAAAAAGCAGCAGGGAAAGTCTCAGTACAGTTGGCAGAAGTAATGGGAGTCATTGCAGCATTAGATCTATCAAAAGAAAAAGATGTAAACATCTATACTGACTCAGCATATGTTCCTGGTGTCATACATGTGGAAATGCACCAGTGGATGAGAGCAGGATTTGTAACATCCACCAATACCCCCATCAAACATGAGAAAGAGATCAAAAGGCTTGCAGAAGCAGTAATGTTGCCAAACAAGCTAGCTTTACTTAAGTGTAAAGGTCACAGCACGGCAGACAACTATTTGTCTTGGGGTAACAATGCAGCAGACAAAGCAGCTAAAGCCAAAGCAGGGTATATACCCCAGTTTCAAATGCTGGTCTCAACATCTGCTGACTTACTGCCTGCAGTAACAGATGATACTCGTAAAGAAGCTCAAGCAGCAGGGTCTCCTCAGGATAAAACAGTATGGTTAGACAGAGGAGCTACCAAAAAAGACGGGATATGGTACTCCCCAGATGGGAGACCAGTGATACCCCCAGGATGGATAAGATCAATGCTTAAAGAAGCACATGGCCCAACACATTGTGGTAAAACTCAGATGAACAGACACCTGACTCATTGGTGGCACCCCTACCTACCTGACATGATAGCTAATTACCTGGAAGAATGTGTAATTTGCCTAACCCATAACATCAGAGCCACAGTAAAACCACACCAGGGAAAGTTCCCTTTACCTAAGTTGGCAGGAGAAGAAATCATCATTGACTACACTGACATGATTGACAAAGTAAGAGGGTTCAGGTACTTACTAGTGGTAGTAGATGCATACACAGGTTGGCCAGAAGCTATACCATGTAGGAGAGAAGATGCAGACTCAGTGATCAAGTTTGTAGTCACGCATTACATTCCACTACATGGGTTTCCTAGGAAAGTGAGGTCAGACAATGGCAGCCATTTCAAGAACCATGACCTACACACAGTAGAACAGTCCTTAGGACTGAGAAACAGTTTTGGAGCAGTCTACCATCCACAGTCACAGGGAAAGGTAGAAAGAATGAACCAGAACATCAAACAGAAACTCAGCAAAGCATGTGAGGAGACAGGCATGAACTGGCTAGATGCCTTGCCTCTAGCCCTCATGTCAATCAGAAGCTCCATTAACAGAGGGACAGGTTTCTCCCCATTTGAGCTGACACATGGCCACCAATTCCCGGGCCCAGGAGCCTTGAGCGTAGGAAAGGAAGTAGAGGTAATGTGTTCGAAACCATACTACCGGCAACTTAAGGGCTTGGTATCAGGTTTCTCCACACAGGTTACGGACGCCAAAGGGGGACCCGAGAAGCACGAGGCCAACACAGCAGAGTTCGTCTGGCTGAAAGTCATCAGGCCTAAGTGGCTCAACCCCAGGTTTTCCGGGCCCCTACCGAGTGACCCAGAGGACATCCCATGCCGTCCGCCTAGAAGGAAAGGGGGACAACTGGTACCACTGGAGCCAGTGTGCGGTCGGGAAAACACCTGCGAGGACCCTAGACGACATCAGGACAGACCTGGCCCTCGTCAAGGAAATCGACCCGGGAGGCATCATCAGCGGGCCGGAGGATTGGGAGGACATCTCTCCAGCAGTCGACCCGGGAGGCGTCATCAGCGGGCCGGAGAAGGAGGATCCGGAAGACATCTCTCTAGCAGGCAGCCCAGAAGCCGCCGTCAGCGGATCGGGGGGACAAAGACATGGCAAGCCAGGACGGCACAGGGGACTCCACTCTCCGCTGAAACAGGTTGATATAGCCGGTGTGGAGTTTGTTTTATTAACCCATTTTTTAGGGACTTTTTATTAACCCATATTTAAGGGATTTTTACGTTTTAATGACCTCATGTAGGGCTGACACAGAGACCAGAACATTTCAGAGAAGAATAGAACATGTCTGAAGGAGCCCTGAATTTCCTGATAACCTGTTGGTCGCTACTACTATTGGGAATAATAGTCTATTTGTTCGCCCTACTGTATGTACATTGTGACCCTTAAAAAAGTCAAGGTTGAATGACCCCTTGGTCCACAGGACTCTTGATAACTTGGGTTTTAATACCATACGTTAGCATAGACGTGTTGTACTGACACTAGAAGAGTTTGAGCTAACAGCATAATCATGTATGAGAACTGGAAATGTTTCACAGGCTTAGTCCTGTTTTCTACTGTGACTGTTGCCATTATTTTAATCTTATGTGATTCCATTGACCACCCAGACTCCACTCCCCCGCCAGATGAATCCGTAACTAGGGTCAAACGGGCCAAATATGAGGTAGTAGTTACCACCATGTCTCCTAAACAAATCTTCTCTTTACAAGAATGTAGTGATGGAATAATACAAATCGACCTGTGCAAAATTGCCCCCTGCGGAAACCTCGCCAGGACCTATTCCAACCTAGCCAAATACGTCTGATTAGCCCCAGTGGTATGTAACAGAAGCATCCAAGATAAGGTCAAAGGCAGTCCTTACGTTTACCAAGGCAGTACAGTTAAAATCAAAGGCGATCCTCATGTGTTCGTCAAATACACCTACGGTTGCTCCTGCGAGTCCTGGGCCGGTGTCATAGTAAATTCGGGTCCTGATGACTGGGGATACATGCCACCTTACAGATGGCATAAACCTGGCGTGCTCCGCCAGGTTTTGTAATCCGGTACTCATAACGCTAAAGAATGTCGTGCTCTCCGACGCTGGACTTTATGTCCTCGCAGTACATACAGGAAGGGGTTCGCCACAAGGCCTCTTCGAAATTAAAGTTATACCAAAGGTAAAGCAAAACCTTTCTCAGGCAGGATCTAAGGTTAAATACCTGTCTAAAATTACATGCACAGATAAATGTACAGGGGATTATAGCCAACTTCAACCTCTAGACGTCATCCAAATGGCCACAGGATACACAGATTTTAACACAATCTATGGTTAAAATGGGTGGCTCGGACAGCCCAAGAACAAATGGCAGGGGATTGCCTAGCCTGTGCCACGGCCCGCCCGCAATTAGTCACTGACCCTGCGCCCCTGTTTCCCACAGATACCTGGGGTTACAACTGTATGTTACAGCTGACCAAGATGGCTAGTCCTCCTAACTGCACCACCCTGGCCAAGGTTTTCCCTCCAATTGATAATGGTACTAGGACAGGCCTATTCACGCCTAGCAGAGGCACCGGTGGGTACACCTGTTTCACCATGGTCCAAAAATCTACACATTTTGACCTAGGAAATATCCCTACGGATTGGTGTAACCACACCGTGTCTAGCACTATTATAGGACATTGGGCCAGGGCTGGTCTCTACTATTATTGTGGGGGCCACCGCCTGTACACTAGGGCTGTGCATCTTCACTGGTCTCACGATTCGATTATCCTGTCTACGATTCGATTCAATTCTTTATCCCGATGCATCCCGATGCATCACCATTGCGTTCGATCCTCAATTTTCTATATTACTGCATATGGCTTATTTTTCATCAATGCATACATGCAGTAAATACATATGAACTCTCTTTTTATTCTTTAGAAAGTGCTTCAGAAATCAATAACATAAATGTCTTGACATTAATTTATAAACCAAAATAAATGAATTGTATAGGTCTAGCCTCCGTGTGTGAAGTTGTTCCATCCTCAAAAAAAATAAAATAATGCTTCTGCAGTCTAGCTGCAGCTTCTAGCAACAGTCTTCTGTTAAAAAAAAGGACACTGAATGTCCTGGATGTGGCATCACACACAGGACTTGAGTCTGAACACAGCAGACAACAGGAGTATTTACAACAGCATATACAAATAAAAATACTGCATATGGGTGCACACTTACATTCTCTGTCTTACTGTTACATAAATCCCATGAATGTATGAGATTAAATTAGCTTCATTATATCTAAGTGAATAATAAAGTTTCTATCGGGTCACTATCAGCCTGTCACTCATTATTTTCAGGGCGGGGTTTGGAGGAACGGAGAGGAGACGGTGATCGCGGAAGCTTTTTTCCTCCTGCCTTCACAAACTTTACACACGTATATATCGTCTGAAAATTGCTAGAGGACATTCATACTTTGCAATCCAAGACTTAATTAAATCCACCAAAAACCTGACATGATTGTAACGCGATTATTTTTGAAAAACATAAATCCCTGTGCCGCAGCGACACGGAGTGATTCAGAGCGGGTCCTTCTGCTGTTGGTTCTGGACTGGTGGTGTTGTGTTGGTGGACAAAGCAGACTGCTCCGTGTTTGGTGTTGCTGTGCCGCTGTGCCGCTGTCACGTCTGTTCCCTGATCTCTGCGTCACCAACCGATTTGATATGAAAGTGACAGAAAAAAAAAACGTTATAGTAAAGCCGCGGCCGGAAAATCAGGATGTAACGTTACTACGCTATAACCGATTATCTTCCGTCACTGCATCGATACCGAATCGTCCACGTCCGCATCGCAATGCATCGTAGAAACGATTATTTTCAACACCCTTACTGTACACCCGTATCCCCGAATTATCTGTAGGATTGTGTGCTGTGGTGCGTCTCCATACACCCCTAATGTTGCTAGGCAAAAAACTGGTGCCCACGGACCCTAAAGCCTCCCTACATGTACTGGCTAAAAGGGACACCAGAAACACGTTTGATTTATCCCTCAATTCTCCCACCTTTATCAATTCCATAGGAGTTCCACGAGGGGTCCCTAATGAATACAAACTTGCTGACCAAATAGCTGCAGGGTTTGAAAGTTTTCCAGTTATCTCTGCCGTCTTCCCTGTTACCCCTGTCAAAAATGTAGAAAGGACAACTATGTACATTACAACATACTCCGATTGGCCAATCTCACTAAGGACGCGGTAGAAGGTCTGGCTGAACAATTGGGTCCAACGTCCCTTATGGCTGTGCAGAATAGGATGGCGTTGGATATGCTTCTGGCGGAGAAAGGGGGTGTTTGCTCAATGTTCAAGGATATGTGCTGTACATTTATTACCAACAACACGGCGCCGGACGGTTTCGTGACTAAAGCCTTAGAAGGTCTTCGTATCCTATCTAAAACTATGCATGAGCAATCAGGGATACACAATCCCCTTGAAGAGTGGTTTACTAACATGTTTGGTCAATGGAAAGGTTTAATAATGTCTCTTTTTATTTGTGTAGCTACTTTATTGGCCATTTTAATAACATGTGGGTGTTGTTGTGTGCCGTGCATCCGCTCATTATGTGTCAGACGAATCAGTTCCATCATTGAAGGAAAAGCTGCTTCTCCCCCTCCGTATCAAATGCCCCTGTTGGCCTATGCCTCGGAGGGAGAGGATGAGTATGGAGGCTCAGCAGACAAGGACGCAGTTTTTTGTGTTGGTCTCTCTCTCCACTGTCATAAGAAGTTGGTATGATGGGCTGTTCCCAAAGGTTTAAAGTAGCCTACTCTAGGTCTCAGTTTCTGATAGATATATACAAAGTTGGGACAGACACAGTACAAAATAATGACTAGTTATGTTTCAAATGCCTTGTTTAAGTTGATCTTTGGAAATAAGATCAAAAGGGGGAAATGAAGGGAATTAAATTAACATAGTATAGCAGGAAAGTTTAATACAGTGTACTTTTTGGTATATTCATTGTAATGTCCCCTGATATATAAGAAGTGTGTTTTTATATATTCATGTGTGTACTTGTGTGATGGCCACAGCCACACAGGGTAAACCAACTACACTGCATCCTCATCTTCAGTAGTTTTGCTTTAGTGCAGCTACAATAAAACATGCCAATTAACACCACATTTGCTCTAGATGGTAAACTCTTTATTTGATTGTAATCTGACATTGCTTCAAACATTTTAGCACAGCTAAAACACAAGTACAAACAGGTGGCAACATGTGTGACGAAGGTGTTGATCTGGGCTGAAACTTAAGCTTGCCTCATTGTGGAGATATTCCCGCGAGAGTGCGGAAAACTTAAATGTATTTATTTATTTCAAATGTGAAATGTTACCAATATACTCACGGACCACTAGGGGGCGCTCACTGACCACCAGTGGTCCGCGGACCACCCTTTGAGAAGCACTGATCTAGAGCAGGAGTGTGTGGACCGGGCCAGTAGCAGATCGATGAAAAAATATTTAGCTGTCCACTACTCATTAAACACTCAACACTCACTGTCGACTTTTCTTTTCTTTGGTCCACTCATTGTTACAGATGCAAGTTCAAAGGTGAATTATTGCGTCATTGCGTCATCGTTTGCGTCATCACTTAACCGTTTACATGCCTTCTTATTACCAGTGTTGTGCTAGTTACTGAAAACCAGTAACTAGTTACCATTACTAGTTACTTCATTTCAAAAGTAACTCAGTTACTTTACTGATGACTTACACCAAAAAGTAATGCGTAATGTGAAAAGTAACGTTTTAGTTACTTAAAAAAAGGGCTCCCAAAAAAGAAAAGAAAAAAACCCTCCCATTAATGCCCTTATAGCCTTCATTTCAGTACTGTTATTGCATTGGAGAATAATACAATCTGTTGATCAACTTGACATGCATTTGCATCACTGAACTCTGCTAAGCAATGTGGTCTATACAAACACAAACACAAAGATATGTTTCAAAGTGCCAATTTATTTCGGGCCAGAACAAACTGACAACACTTTAGTTGCCTGCAATCTACAGGTCTAGTCTGCCATAATTAAAACAACATAGCTGTAAACCTGTTATGGTGGATCTGAACACACTCAACAATACACACACTAACATTCCCAAGATCAAATACAATCTGAATATATTTTTCAGAATCAAGTGAATGAATGTACTTTCACACCAAATGCTGGTAGAGACAAGACAACATCAGCTCCTCAAATATGCAATCTACAAGATCATACCATAAAATAAGAGTTGTATGCCGGCTTTTCTGAAACTAATGGAGAGTAAGCTGAATATATTGTTCAGAATCAAAGTGCAAAAATTAAAGTGCGTTCAGCACCATAAAGAGGCAACTGCTGTTGTAGTCCAACAAAATAAGTATAACAAAAAGTCAGTGTTTTTCCTTTAGTTCAAGTATCAGTCCAGCAAGCATACAATAAGTGTTTTGGAATATAACACAAATTAAAGTGCTGTTGTGTCACTGTGGCACACACACACAGATAACAAATGTGGGCCTAGTTCATCAAAACAACAAAAAGTGCTTATTGGCAAAGACCTGAATTAATGTTTGAGTGGAGGTTTAGCTTTCGAACCAGTGGTTGTACCTCATGAAAAGCAGCTTCTCAAACCTTTGGTCAGACAGCCTGTTCCTCTTTGGAGACAGTACCAGACTTCTCAGACTGAAGAGTCTCTCAACTGGTGCACTGGATGGGGTAGCTGCATTTAGCTTCAGACAAATTGCCTTTATTGTGGGAAATGTTTTGAGAAGCTCCATGCCTGTTTCGGCTGTTTTCAAGTAGGCCATTACCTCAGTTTCCACAGATTCCTGGCTGGTTGCTGCTCAGGGCCAGGGAGAAACTTGTGACACTCTGCTGCCAGGATTCCCTTGACCATCTCTTTCTTCCTCTGGTCTCTCACCCACCGTAACTTAAACTTGGGAAGTGTGACGGCTGCCAAGACGGATGCAAATCGTTTTTTGATAGCCTGTAAAACATACACAGAGTGACACAGACATTAGAATAAGTGAGATTCCCTTTTATTTATTCATTTTATTTGTGTACATTTCCATGAAAGCTGCACACCACCAGGTGATTTTGAACTATAGTTATGAGTTATTAAATCATTTAAACTAAAACTAAAACTGTATTTAGCCAAAAAAAGTATTACTATTTATTTCTGTTGCACCCTGGAGTCGAGTTTATACATTTCAGTCAGTTTATCAATATGTTCAAGACTTATTGTGTCCCTTAAAGAGCCTGTGACACGGTTTTCCCCCATCATCCAAACCCATCAATTTGAGTACATATTGTCCCCTTGAAAACCGTTACTGAACTGATTTTGGATATTTGTACTTTGATAACCATTAATCTGCCTTCAATGTTGACAATTTTCTGGATCTTCTCGCGGATTCTTCAAGTCCCGCCAAATGATGGGTGACGTCATTGCGGGCACAGCGCTCCAGCTGCACCGTCCAGGATCCCAACATCTGCATGTAAACCTTTATATATATACAGTCAGATGTAAACGCACGATGGTGCACACAGCAGCAAGCTCAGACAGCGATGACAGGTTAATGTTGAACGTGTCTGAGAGCTCATATGAGGCTGAAGGATCGGTTTATGTTGTATCTGTTAGAAGTTTAGGAATGAGGTGCGTCAATATGGGCGATCATATGGTCATGTAGCCAGTGGTGGAATGGGACTACAAATCATCCCGGGACTCTCGACCGGCCCACTTCGGTACCGCTAGTAAATTGTCAACGGGGGGAGTGGGCGGCGGGTGCTGTAGATAGTAAATGTAAATATGTAAATATTTGTGTCACTGCATCCTGGTAAAATATAATGTATAATGTCTGTGTCCTTGACATTAGCGCTGCTAGCCACCTGTGCCCTGTACTACGAAGCCAGTTCAACAGACCCTGGATATGTTTGAGTAACAAACAAACTAACAACAACAAACTAACAAACGGGATCTCACTAAGCGGTCCGACGACGCTGGTTATCAACTCGGTAAATCAAGCCAGGGTTTCTCTCTCCAGCTGAGAGCGCGTTCACGTCTAAGACACGAGTGGATCTGACTTTAATTACATTTGTCTCGAGTGTTTCGTCAACATAATGTGTTAAATAATACTTCTGCATACAGTCTGTGACACTGTGAGTGTTGCACGGCCAGATGAGGCTGGAGAAGCTGACTCAGATAAGGAAATATATGATATATTATGATATTATATGATCGATGATCGACTGATTGATGATGTAATATGAATGATAAGTGCGACACGTCGGCGTCTTCTCTGCATACGGCAGTTTAAACTGTATTTTCTTTATCCTGTAATATGACTTGAGAGATTTAAACTCCGCACACTGAGTTCATCTATTTTCTATAGACGCCGGAGGCGGGCAGCGTCAGGTAAAATAAGTTATTTAGCCTTCTCAAACCTGAGCCTCACGCGCCGCCTATGGGGGATGTGCTGGTGACTTATCCGACCGGCCCACTTTGGTACCGGCCCATCGGGATTCGTCCCGATGGCCAGTCCGCCACTGCACCCAGCCCACGTAAACTGTCAACGGGGGGAGCCTCGCTGCGGGGAAACGGTGGACCTAGTGTCCCGATCGGAGTGGGAATAATAATAATAATCCGTGCATTTTATCCATTAATTTCCCCAACATTGTGGTAAAAAAAACACACGTTTAATCCATGTTGTTGGTGTACTACAACTACAAAAAGCATCGGTTTGTTTTCTCATCAGGAAATGCAGACCGGCTCAAACAAACGATCATTTAATGTATCATATGTTCGCCGAATTGACATGAAAGCACTAATAAATGTAGTTTCATCCACTTGAGTTTACAACCACAAAAATAATCGATTTGTTTTTATATCACATCCGACGGGAGGAAATTCAGCAGCTCTCACTCCCGATTTTTAATCCTAATGTAATCATCATCTTCACCACGATCATTTATGTTTATGTCGCCGAATTGACATGAAAGCACTGACAAATATGAATATACTGTAGTCAACTTCATTAAAACGTTATTAACGTGCCTAATCTCAGTAATTCACCATTTCTACGCATGACAACACACTTTGTCCGTGTTTGGCTCTCGAAGCGTTCCCGCATTGACGTCACTTCCGGCTTCCCCCAAAACTTCAAAATGAGTCGAAGGAATTTCCCCGCGATGTTCGAAATTATTGATATTTAACGGAACGGTATCGCTTTTTCTTTTTTAAACTGACGGTTCGAGATTACTAGTAGCCCAATATTTCATTGCACAACAGTTGTTGGGATGGTGTCACAGGCTCTTTAAATAGAATGCATTGAAAACTACTTATTGCACATTTCATCCATTTTCTTTGGCTATATTAGTGCTCTCTCTCAGCTAACAATATTAATGACATCTATTCTATAGTTAACAATTATACCACATGTGCTGTAATAAAAATGAGTGGTGTCCACTGATTACATGCAGTCTTTCTCTACAGTGAAGAGGGAAAACCAGATAATTACAAAAGTGTTGATGAATGTTTCTTACCTGAACTATGGCTTCAGGTAGGCCAGTTGCTACAGTCAGACTGTCTTTCATCTCCAGGGTCTTTGACATTAATGTTTCTAGAGTGGGCAGGAGGGTGCCAAAGTAACAGTTGTCCTCTCCTTGCAGGATGTCCAGAGCAACTGTGAGTGGCTTCATTATGGCACAATATTCCTTCAGAAAATGAAGTTCCCTATCGCTAATAGATTTTAGCTGTAAACGATCAGAGATGGCACTCAAGTCAATCATAGGCATTTCAACAATTCTTGCCACAGTATCATAAAATGAATTCCATCTTGTAGTGCATGGCACAAGCAGCTTTTTGGTGAACACATCGCTCACTATCTCTGAGGCCACTGTGGACCTGCTTGCCTTATTCCACAGTGCTGTGCACTTAGCTGTAGAGCTTCTGTAGATTCATTTAGTCCCAGGATTTGAAAGGAGCCACTTCAGCACGTCAGCGCATGAAATTAAGTTTATTGTGTGAGATGCACATCTTTGGTGCGGAGGTAAAACAATCCCTTCCTCTGCGGCGGTGTTAAGCACGTCTGCAACGTCAGTGAAGATAACCTCTTCTTCATCATCGTCGTCAGAGAGCGATTCCGGTTGATACATGGCAAAGGCTTTCACAAAGTTAGAGCCGTTATCAGTAACCGTGGAGGTAACTTTTGTTGACACTCCATACAAAGAGTGAATGTGGTCAATCTCACTAGCAATAAGATCGTACGTGTGCCTACCCTTTATCCTTTTACAGGCCAACGCAGCTTTCTGGCGTTGTAAAGTGGTGGGTTGTCCTGGGTCCTCGGGATAACATCTCACTGGATGTTATCCCGAGGAAGCTTCTGTTGTGGACAGACCCAATGTCTGCGGTGGTCGAGATGTATTCCAGCCCCTCAAATGTTTTCTTTAGCTCGCTTTCCATTTTGGTATATTCTTTCTCCAGGTAGTTGGAAAACGTTTTGCATCCCATATGCCGTGTGCCGCCCGGACATGGTATCATGCTTACTAGCTCCCTGAAAGCGGGTGACTCCACTGTAGAAATAGCCTGCACGTGTTCTACAACATACCGTGCAATGGCTTTATCCACTTTCACCTGGCTAGCAGTCCCTCGGTTGAAATCCAGCCGCTGTTGCTTGGGTGGAGGTGGAGTGACGTCGGATGGCTCTGGGTCTGTGGTCTTGCTAATAGCTTCGTCCCAGCATGTTGTTTCTGCAGATGTTTTAACAGATTGGAATTGCTGTTTTGAGCAGTAGATAGGATATTTGACCCGCCAAGACACAACTTACACTTAACTAACACGTTCTTTTCTTTATGCTCGAGAAAAGTAAAATAGTGGGCATATCTCCACGCGGAGAAACTCGACTTGTGCTCCGCCGTCGCCATGATAGTATTGTTGGTAGGCTAACTAAACACAAACACGCCCTCCGCATGTGACACAGGAAGTATCTAAGTACATTTACTCAAGTACTGTACTTAAGTACAGTTCTCATCTCTGTTCGCCTCGCTGTTGGCGCCGCTCACCAACGTCTGGGAGCCGAGACTATATAAAAAAAATAACGGAGTAACGCACCATGTAGTAACGGTAACTGAGTTACTGAATTTAAAAAATAACGCGTTAGAGTACTAGTTACTGCCAAAAGTAACGGCGTTACAGTAACACGTTAGTCCCAACACTGGTTATTACCCACACAGCATTTTACGTCGCTGATTTTCTCCGCAACACCGCTCACAACAACATCATTAGAGGACTGCGTCGTGTAGTTTTTAATCATACAAAGCTAGATTAAATTAAAGAACTACTTCTCAAACCTAATACCTTTCTCCAGAGTGCCGTTGTGCATTGTTTATTAATGTGGTTTAGCGGCATTACCGACTGCTGGAGTGCTGCTCGTCCACCGGAGTTTAGTCTACTGTTAACTCACGGCAGCTGCCGCTGTAAAGTCTTCACTGTCCGACTGTCACACAAGCAGCTGATAAATATCCCCAATTCCCCTTAGCCTAAGTGAATGTGTTTCAGTCTGAATTGACGCTGTTATGAAAGTTTCTCTGGCATTCTACAGGTGATGTTAGCATAGCAACTGAAGCTAATCAGACTATCTTGACTACTTGTTGCTATCATATTGTGGCATAAGCCGTTTTCGAAACGCATATTTTACCGGGGTAGTTTTTGTTATGATTTTACTTGTGATGGCCACATGTAGCCCATGTATGGATTCCATCCGATAGCTGCAATAATACAAAACCAGAGGAAAACGTCTGCCTCTTCACAATGGTCAATAACAGTGAACGGATGGTCATTAAAGTAAGGTAAAATAAACAGAATCACACTAAGCCTGGTTAGTGTTGTCTGACTTTTTATAAGTGTGTGGTCGCGTTCTAGTCACTTTGCTCAGCGCTTCTGCTTGTTACAACTTGTATTCGCTGTACTCGCCGTGAACTGTTATTGCTCAGGTTAATCTCGACCTCCTCCAATGTAAGCGTGAGGTATTTGATCTTGCTGGGTTGCTGAGTGGGGCCAGCTAAGAGAATAGACCAGACTCCAGCAAAGGTCAATTGTGTCTAGAGTGTGCCATCTAGTGGGATCAACTGAAATGCCGGAAAAAGGCAAAATGAATGCGGTCTTTATTATAATTTGGACAATTTTGCACCAATATTCGGCGGGCCGGATTAAAAAGCCCAATGGGCCGTATATGTTATTAGGCCTTAGTTTGCCCATGCCTGATCTAGATAATTCGAACAGCTCTTATCATGACGGCCACTGAGGTACTTCCGGGTCATTTCACTCCGTTAGGAAGGTTCCTAAGATAAACGGACAATTTGACCGCAACCCTGGACTGTTTGGCAGCAGCTCAAAACCAGTTGCCACCTCATCAGGGTCCTGGTGGGAGGGCAGATAATTAAATAATTGGGATGAACCTTAGGAGTCTACAGTTGCCTCAGGAACCACAGAACCATCATCTTCATAACCTCTTTTCCTTAAACTCTGTGAGAAACATCCTGGGGTTAACGAAAGGTAGGATAATTCTTCAGGAAAAGACAACTGATGTGCCAAGAGAATCCGACTCTGCTTACACTAGGCGACATAATTGAAACTACAATTTCCCTTACAGTGGACTACAATAACCTACTTCGCCACTGTTTTTTTAAGTGGGCTTTATACACAGACAACACAGAAAAATATATTCATTACAAAGTTCTGATTTGAATTTTTTTTTAACATATTGGTTGCTCTCACTCATCCTAACCCTCCTTTCCACATGCATTATGATTCAGAATGAATCAAACTTTTGAAATAAATCAGAAACGAATTAACTAAAAACTAGGATCATGACTATTCTTGTTAAGATTGGCAAGTTTTACCTGGATGTTCTGTCCTTTAGAGATGGTTTTGACTTTATCCCCCAACCGTACAGAGCCTTCTGAACTCTAAATATGAAAGCAGTTCAGGCAAGGTAATTCCAGAAGCCCGGGGGCCATTGGGGCACTTCGATAAACCCCCTACCAACTCCAAACATCCTGATCTTCAGCCAGTGTAATGCACTCCATCACCGCTTTCCCCATCCACCTTTTTTATGTCTGTCAGCCCTTTTCTTCTTGACCTTCATGCGCCTCTTCTTCCCTCAACTGCAATGTGCATGATGGTATTTGCTAGGGACAGTTTATTATTGTAGTGCGTCCCAACCATATGTCGCTGTCTAGCAGTCTCTGAAGGCAGTTAAGAAACCCTGCCAGTTTCTGTATCTCCAGTTTTACAGAGTACTTTGTACATTTTCCATGCCGCTCCAAGGATCCTTTTTTAGCTACGCATTTGGAAGTCATCTTTTCGATATATATTTGTTGCATGTCCAGGTTCATCATTGATAGAGCTCCATTGATTTAATCAGTAAGTGCATCAGTTTTATTTTTTTGGAAAGAGGAAATGTTCATGCTGATCCATATCTTTTTTTGTTTTGCAAGCTGACTGGTAGCAATGGCCATTCTTTTCGTCACCTCCAAATTTGCAGTTGTTCAACATAGACCGGAGGTATACAAAATGATATACCGTTTCCAGTCCTTTAAATAATTGCTTTTCCTCATCATTCACGGTATCGCTTTCCATTGCTATGCAGACGATTGCCAAATATATGTGCCACTTAAAAAGAATGACTCATATTCAATTAAACCACTGTTAAACTGCCTTGAAGACATTAAGTCCTGGATGTCATGCAACTTTTTAAAATTAAATGATGACAAAACCGAAGTGATGGTTTTTGGTGCCCCTCGGACCACTCCTATAGACCTAGGATCCCTGGGCCACTCCACCAGGCCTACCATCACAAATCTTGGGATAAAGATGGACCCTGAACTCAAGCTTGACAGCCAGATCAAGGCAGTTGTTAAAAACAGCTTCTTCCACCTCAGGCAGCTAGCCAAAATAAAGCCTTTTTTAAATAGTGACCTTTTTGAAACGGTAATCCATGCCTTCGTCACCTCCCGCTTGGATTATTGTAATGCACTATATATGGGGATAAGTGCATCCTCCCTTGCTCGCCTGCAGATGGTGCAAAATGCAGCAGCACGGCTACTAACTGGCACACGCAAACACGAGCACATTTCCCCCATTTTATCTTCACTCCACTGGCTGCCCGTTCATTTGAGGATTCATTTTAAAACTCTTTTATTTACTTTTAAAGCCCTCAATGGCCTGGCCCCGCCCTACCTCTCTGAGCTGTTACACAGCTACACGCCAACTCGCACTCTCAGGTCAGCTGATCAGTTGCTCCTAAGGGTGCCAAAAACAAAGTCTAAGCGCAGAGGGGACCGTGCTTTCTCTGCTGCCGCCCCTAAACTGTGGAACGACCTGCCCTTGCTCATCAGACAGGCTCCCACACTGACTGCTTTTAAATCCCGTCTTAAAACCCACCTCTTCTCCTTGGCATTCAGAAACAAGTAGATTGTTGCTTTTATTTGCTTTCAGTGGTCTATTGTTTTTATTATATGGCTGTTATTTATTTTTTAATTATTACGTTTATTCTGGTTTGTTTTGTGTTTGTATCTTGTATTTATATTATGTTGTGTGAGCTTATCTCTCTGTACAGCACTTTGGTCTGAAGGTTTTTAAAGTGCTATATAAATAAAGTTGGATTGGATTGGATTCACCTGATGTTTTTCCATCTACATATGAAAGTGCCTTAATTCTATCAGTGTGCAGTTCGGTGCAGTATTTTGAACAATAAGTAAATGTAAAAACAATCCAACATTCAAATAGTTAATATTGGCATCACCAAGACAGTGGGTGCTGACAGTGGAGAGGTCAAATCACACAGTGTCAGATACTTACTGATCTAGTTGCTGCCAGTTGGTCTCATTATGATTTGATTAAAGGTTAAGTCTGGACAATTGGCTTTCACAGGACCATGGACATTTTCGTAAATATTTATACTGTATCACACGATTATATTCATTAATGTGAACATCATTTTAATTTTGTAGTTGGTAAAGGTAGATGTAACTGTATTGACTTTTAACACTGCCATGTGTCTTTATCTATAGTAGTTTGTAATTATTTATCAGTTTACTTAATTATTTTATTAATATTATGAACCTGCAAAGTCACTCTGCCTATCTGCCTCCAAATTGTCTTGGAGTAAAGTATTTAAAAATGTACTGCAACACAGTACTTGAGTTAACGTACTTAGTTTCTTTCCACCACTGCACAGAATTAAACACATGTTAAGAGAACTTAAAGGGGACCTATCATGCACCTTTGTACGTCTTTTATACATGAATATGTGTCCCCGGTGTTCCAGGGAACTCACCAAGTGTCAGAAAACACAACCCTCTCTATTTTCCTCCTTCGCCAAATCTCTAAAAAAGGGGCTGCAACGGATCTGAAAAAAACGGATCCAGATTTCAACACTTTTCTACGTCACAGAGAAGTCCTCGGCTTATTGGTCAACTATCCACCTATCAGGGGAATGAGCCACGGCCACGTGCATTGCCAAACCTCTCATTCGCATATAGGCTATCGGCAGGCTAAATCAACCCACATCTGTGTTTTTGCCTGCTCTTGCCAGGATGTCTAAGATAGTTAAACGTTGTGCTGTTGTTGGCTGCAAGACTCGGGACAGGGGACTGCATGTAATGCCATCAGTGGAAAAAGAAATGAATCTGTGGCTAGACTTCATTTACAAGGGACATGTGCCAGAAGACCCCGGCAGATTTCTGTTTGTGTGTTCCAAACATGTTACCACGGACATGTTTATGAACTTCTCTCAAGTCCAACACGGATATGCCTCCAAAGTAATGCTAAACCCGGGATCAATACCAACCATCCGGGACCAGGCCAGTGAGGACACATCCAATTTTGAAGCTGTAAGTTTTTATTTAGCGGTGTTTTTCCTGATAAAGCTATCTCTCGCTTGTAGCATGTAGCATGTAGCTTCGCCGTATCAATGTCGCCTCAAACCCAAATAGTAATCGGTTAGGTGTTTATATATTTTTGTAGCATTTTATTTTGTACGCTCCGCAGTCTTTGCTTTGTCTTTTATTTGAATTATCAGGCATTTGCTAACATGTTCAGACATACTGCCGTAATGGCGATCTGTGTGAAGGCTGTAAAGCCACGCCCTAGGCGATAACACAAGTATTTATTCTCCTATTTATTAGTATTTTGTATCCTCTAAAATCATATTGAGTAAGTTATAATAACAAACGTAATCTTCTGTAGGCAAGTGCCGTTTTTTCCAGCGTTATATGTAAAAGCTTTTGTGATTGTAGTCTGTAAGAACGATCAGATATCATCGATCTGTAAGCTACGCTACGCTAATGAGACATGCCGTTTTTTCCAGCGTTATATGTAAAAGCTTTTGTGATTGTAGTCTGTAAGAACGATCAGATATCATCGATCTGTAAGCTACGCTACGCTAATGAGACATGTCGTTTTTTCCAGCGTTATATGTAAAAGCTTTTGTGATTGTAGTCTGTAAGAACGATCAGATATCATCGATCTGTAAGCTAAGCTACGCTACGCTAATGAGACATGCCGTTTTTTGCAGCGTTATATGTAAAAGCCTTTGTGTGTTTACTTGTTTGCGCACATGAATATAAATGGGGGTGTGTTAGGATACAACACTGTGTATGTATGCGAGGGGGGACACACGCCACGAGTAAAACTGAGCTAAAGCCCCGTTGGTCTGTTGTTGTTGACAAGGCCTTACCTCTAGCAACAGGCTAATTAGTGGCTAGCACTCATTACAGTCAGTCTACTGAGCTCAGCCCCTCTCCAACACATCATCTGTATTGAGTCAGAAACACAGCATGCACGTTACGGTTCAAAACTAACTCAGATTGGAAAAGGCTAAGCAAAGAGCTTTGCTAAATAGAGAGTTTTGCTAAATAGAGAGTTTTAGCCCCATCTTTTGGGATTTCAGACTATATTTATCCAAATAGTATTTTCTCATCCTGAATACTAAGTTGAGATGATTGTGTTCTAACTATGTGTTCTTCTTTACAGGCCAGCACCTCACATACTTACTAATTAGTGACAATTTGTACATCCTTTGCTATTATTTACATTTTTTTTTATCATGGCGGAAATGAAAGACTGTACCTGGCAGCCCTGCACTACAATGAAAACGCTGAGCGTGCACAAGCCACTACATCCACTGGAAACCCTCTGTATAAACTGCAGTTCCCAAAGGCCAGGAAGGGAGAATGCAGAGCAAAACCAGTAAAGACTGACCCCACATTCCGTAAGTGTTTAAAATATTTATTATACAACTATTTACAAATATAAAATAAAAAAATTAGAAAGAAGTTTCAGTTTTTTACATGCATATACTAATCTAAACCACATTTTTTGTTGTGCTTTTTTTACCATTGCCCTACGTGGCCAACTTGATGGACCTCATCTTCGACCAAGTCTTTGTGGACCCTGCACCATTATGAGCGACCTGACAGGGAGGAGGTCATCGCCGGGTATGCCACACGGTTCAATTTGGCTGCTGTCTGAACCCAACATCGACATTTCACGGATCAGGAAACTCCCTGCGTATCCTGAGGACAACGCAGGCCGGAATCACCACTCTGATCCTGCGTCCAAGGAAGCCCCAGCACCAGCTCACAAAGCTTCTGTAAAAATATTTAGTGTCATTTATACAAAATACAAGTAGGCTACATTTAGTTTTTTTTATGGGTTTTTTTAACCGTTGATTTTGACAATAAAGTTCCGAGTTGATATCAAAATGTGTCGTGATTATTCATGTTTGGATGGGTAAAGAATATTCTGATTTCAAAAGCATAAGGTTGTGTGTGGACTTTTTTGTCGTACACATGGGTGTGTTATGCCATTGCTGTGTAGTATATAATATAATAGTACATGTACAATGACAGAATGAAAGATTGCATAAAGCCATATACACCAGTATTTATTTCCATGAACAATATTAGCATTCGACAAACAAACCACTCACTGCTCTATTTGCCTCAACTGTAGTCCACCATGTTCAGCTCTGTAAATATCCAACGCATTCTGCAGGGAGAACACATTTAGGCACACAGGCTCCAATCCAGGATGGTCCACCATACAGGTTACAGAGTCCTCAAGTTACTGCATCCGTCTTGACACATTGTGATAAACATATATTGAATGACATGTGAAAAATGTATTTAAACAGACAACTTAGTAAAGCTGTCAAAAATGTTACCTGTGGTATCTCCATGCAGCACACATTCTCCGTTCAGAAGGCATCGTGGCGCAATTTGCACAAAGAAGTCAATAACTGAGCTTTTAAAAACACAGGAAACTACACACATTGCTGACAACTGAGGTGTTGTTGGAGTTATACTTTTTATCATCCTAAGTTATTCAACTTTCCAACGGTTGTTGCACGATGTTGGAAGAAAAGGACTGTAAACTATTAATAAACGCAATGAGGCCATTGTATATATGATGAAAATATGAATGTCTCCCTTTATAAATATATATATATATATCGCTGTTTTTGCGTTACAAACTGTACACATTGCATTATTGCTAATTAGCCAAAATATGAACGGAATAAGGAGCAAGCATCGTAACAGAGTAAAATAAATAGGGACAACAGCTTGTCAGCTAACCATTCAGAAACGTCCTGCTGCAACCGAGATTTTTGCACCTCCACCAAAACCTCCGCTGCTTCAGAGTCAGTTTCTGGATCAAATTGATAATATGCTTGAACACATGCATTGCTCTGAGATACATGTTTATTTGACACTCGTAATCACAGCAAGCACGGTAACGTGACTCTCGCCGGCTCATGCCTGCTCTTCTGCAGGGGGGCGTGGTCAGCTGCTGCTCAGAATTTTCAAAGACGGGCTTGGAATAGAGCGAAAATGAGCGAAACGAGGCATGTCTAAAAAATGATCTGTTTGGTATTTTGAAAAATAAAATGTATAAATATACCTTATATAGGTATGGTCATACACTATATCATTTACATAATATAGCATGATAGGTCTCCTTTAATGAAAAGTGCTAGCAAACAGAAAAACAGTGCATTATGGATGGCGAGACAAGAATATTTAATAATCATGTTTTTCCAGGTTCCAGTGAAATACCACAGCTCAAGTGGAGTTCACTCACCTCCAACTCTGTCCTTTCTGCCCACGTCTCTCCCCCCACAAATTCACCCATAGTTGGCCTTTTCAATGTGCACCTTCCATGAAAAATTGGAGTATACGTGAGAAAGGTAATTACATTTTTTGATGTTTCTGTTCTGGCACAGTCACACACCAGAATTGCTTACAGTTGTTTTTACAATCCTGGTGCTAATAAGTCAGAATCAGTACATGTGTGTAGGTGTGAGAAAGAAACACACTCTCTGTGCTTCCTTTCTATATGATAAAATGTAGCGATCCATATATTGAACTAGCCATCTTTAAACTCTCTTTCTTCCTCTATCTCTCGCTTTACCTCTTCCTTATCCTTATCTCAGTTGATCTCTCTCTCCCACCTGTCTCCACCCTCTAACTCCTCTCCCTACCCCCTCCATCACCCTCTTCCCAGAGTCCCCCTGTGTGCTCCCTCTCTCCCCAAATCTCCATCCATCCCTCTCTCTCTCATCTCTCTTTTTATCCCTCTCAAAGGGAAATATAACAGAGAATTTGGCAGCCACTCCAACGATACAGAGTGGGCTGATTAAGAGAGAGACAGAGCATTAGAGGGAAAAAGAGAGGTAAAGAGGAGGAGAGTCAGGACAAAAGCGCTCTTGTATCTCATTTTCGGATGGCTGTTTTTGTTTAGCTCTGAATAATTTATCCTCCCCGCTCTTGTGCATGTTCTGCATCTGATAGACATGCTTATGTTATACTGACATAAAAAATAATGTAAAAAGGAAAACACTGGTTGCTTAAAAATTACCGTGAAAAGATGTAAATCAGGGGTACTCAAATACAAATCTTAAAGGTCCAAAGAAATGTTTCAATAAGACAAAGGTCCGTTATTACGGTCATTCAAACTTTTAAACAATTGCAACAAGATTCTTAACACAAGGTTGCAAAAACAAAAATAATCTGTATGCAGCCGTTTTCATTGTTATTATGTGCTTGATCCCTCAGACTCTCAGTGTAACGGGCCCTACACACGGCGGCGTGCGTTGCCGCTTCAACACTTCTGGCCATTCACTTTGAATGGGGTGACGTCACGATTCGCCGAACTGCATTGTGGGAGCAAAGCGTAGCTTCTCTCGCGGTGCTCGTGTC